>NW_022992328.1:0-168972 GCF_902827175.1 Gymnodraco acuticeps | reverse complement strand
GCTTGAGAGTGAGTCAGAGGCAGAATACAGGGACAGTGGAGAGAGGTCCATTGCTGAGGTGAGTGATGAAAGAGAAATGACAGTTTAGAGTAAATTGTGATGTGGACTCTCATCCCAGAGTGTTAAGGAAATCAGTGGGGATATTGAACAGGAAGCATTTCAGTCAAGGGGCATCATGTGACCAATATAGACAGAAGAGCAACATTTATTTGAACATTTAAGTCGATACCATTCCTAGGTGAACTTAACATCTGTATGGAGTCAGATCAGTCTCAATGTTAATAAATGCTCACAGAAGGATTCACAAATGTATTTTGCGATTTATATATAAATGACTCTCCACAACAATATCTCTCAATGCACTCACAAATATTTATTGTTGTATATAAATGTACAAAAGTGGGCATTTAAACTGCTTTTTATTAATTCAAAGACGGCTCTGAATCAATAATCAAATATGTTTCCTTTCTTTACTACTGGATGAAATTACAAAATGTACCCATCATTTTCCTCATGCTAGTATAGCCACATAAAAGTATCAAACCACCTCGTGGTGGGGGATCCCCAAACCCCCCGTTAAAAATGTCCCCCCTACATTCAGGATGCTTCCTACGCCCATGGTTATAGGTACCAAACAACATAATATTAAAAACGTATATATGCCGAGGGCAGTTGCCGGATATCTAGTTTGTAATGCGGCCTTGAATTAAGTTTTTCTTATTCTTTAGAAAGAGGACATTTACATACATTTTTATCTTTTAATTATTAGAATTTACTTTCTTACAAGACACAACATCCTTAGTTATTAATGTCATTAAGTGACTGGTTGGGCCTTTTAAGAAATCTTCATCTTGAAGTAAAGGCCTAACGTTTGCACTGCATATTCATTTTGTTTATTTTTTCAATATCCCTGCTACCATAACTGTTATGCCTGGTTGCCAATCTGCCTGTAACATTAGATTAAAGGTGGGGTAGGTAAGTTTCAGAAACCGGCTAGAGTGCACTAACATTTGAAAGTACACAGCCGAAAAGAATCCGCCCCTTCCTTCAGACTTCCTTACAGAGCACCTCCTCCAACACACATGAACGCGCAATGCACGCCCAATTACGGCAATGAGGGCACGAGATACATTTGTGCGTGCACGAGATGGAAGGGTGACAGACAGGGCGGCAATCCAATCCGTTTAGCCGGGCCGGCTAAACGGATTGGTCGTGCTTTTTACAGTATTACAGCTTCCACAGATGATTTTTTTTTAATGGATTTTTTGTCAAAGCACTTAAGATATTCATTGCTATTGGGATGTTAAGAGCATTCCATGGAATATAACAAAAAGTGTATCTCAAGCCGGTTTCTGAAACTTACCTACCCCACCTTTAATGAATGTCTGTCTGGAAACATTAAACATTAAGTTGGTCATGTCCCCAAAATGTTAGCTTTTAATATAGAACAGGGGCAATTTAAGATTATATTTATCATAAATGTTATTTGTATAGAGCCAAATTAAAAAGGACTTTACTAAATTAACATATACCTAGTACTCATGTGCAGTGTTGGGTGTAACACGTTACAAAAGTAACGGAGTTACAGTAATATATAACTTTTTGCTGTAACGAAGTAATGTAACGCATTAGGGGAGAGTGGGGTAAGTTGAGCCATTTTTTAGTTATGCTGTCCTCTAAGCAAGGAGAAATGACACGTAGTAAAAATGAAAACACACACACCTATAATTCAGGATGTCTCCTATCAATGGCAATGATAATAATTCATATTTGATCAAGGGCAGTGAAAATATGACTTTGTTTGTATTGTGGCTCAACTTGCCCCAGTGTAGGGGTAAGTTGATCCAGGTCAGGGGAGAAGCCCCTCACTGCAGTGCGCAGTACCTCAAGCCCCTCCTTCTCAAACTTTGAGGCACGTGACTAACGGCGCCTCCTTCTCAACCTAGGCCCCTCCTTCTCAACCTAAGCCCCTCCTGGCACGTGACTAACGGCCCTCCTTCTCAACCTTTGAGGCACGTGACATCCTGTTTCCGGGGTAGCAGTTCTGTCACGATGGAGGGAAGTCACCTAGTGCCCGGCTGGACATTTTTCTCATAGGGATATAGTGCCGTCGGTCACAATAGTGGGGCCAATGGATGTTCCGCTGTTTTTGTTGTCCCGCTGCCAACATATTTTAGTACAACAGCAGCTTATTAGTGTAATGCATGTTATTGGACCCTAGGTGGTGGCAACTCATAGGTTTCTACTTATACTTATGGGGGGGGGGGTGGGTTAGGTCCAACACCTCAATATAGGGTCCCACCGGGGTGTCCGAAAACTCAATATTGGGCCCACCTCCCACATATTTGTACCATGTATTTATGGGGGGGGGGTGGGGGTGTCCAACACCTCAATATAGGGTCCCACCGGGGTGTCCGAAAACTCAATATAGGGCCCACCTCCCACATATTTGTACCATGTACTTATACTTAATGGCGGGGGGGGTGGTGGGTGTCCAACACCTCAATATAGGGTCCCACCGGGGTGTCCGAAAACTCAATATAGGGTCCCACCGGGGTGTCTGAAAACTCAATATTGGGCCCACCTCCCACATATTTGTACCATGTACTTATACTTAAGGGCGGGAGGGTGGTGGGTGTCCGAAAACTCAATATAGGGTCCCACCGGGGTGTCCGAAAACTCAATATAGGGTCCCACCGGGGTGTCTGAAAACTCAATATTGGGCCCACCTCCCACATATTTGTACCATGTACTTATACTTAAGGGCGGGAGGGTGGTGGGTGTCCGAAAACTCAATATAGGGTCCCACCGGGGTGTCCGAAAACTCAATATAGGGTCCCACCGGGGTGTCCGAAAACTCAATATAGGGTCCCACCGGGGTGTCCGAAACCTCAATATTGGGCCCACCTCCCACATATTTTTACCATGTACTTATACTTTGGGTGTCCGAAAACTCAATATAGGGTCCCACCGGGGTGTCCGAAACCTCAATATTGGGCCCACCTTCCACATATTTGTACCATGTACTTATACTTTGGGTGTCTGAAAACTCAATATAGGGTCCCACCGGGGTGTCCGAAAACTCAATATTGGTCCCACCTTCCACATATTTGTACCATGTACTTATACTTTGGGTGTCCAACACCTCAATATAGGGTCCCACCGGGGTGTCTGAAAACTCAATATAGGGTCCCACCGGGGTGTCCGAAAACTCAATATTGGGCCCACCTCCCGTTAAGGCCTTTTGAGATGCTGTAGTGCTGCATGAGAGTTTAAAGTACTTTGAAAAGGGCTAAAGAGATAATTTGTTCACAGGGGGCCTCTAAATAGGGCTCAGATCAGGAATCTGAAATATGGGAAAGCTAACCCACCCAGAACTTTTTTTTCAATAAAATGTCAAACTTTCACACATAATGCTGTTTGGAGCTAAGAATCTGACACCCTTGTGGTGGGGGAGGGGCAGAAAATGAAAAAAATTGAAAAAATGTAGTTGGCGTTCTGAAACTTTCAGAGTGTGTTGCTTAACGTCTGTGGAACCCCCTTGCAAAATATGGGGACCCTGCGACCTTCAACAAGGTCAAAACGGAGGTCAGAGGTCACATTCGCAATGCCGACAGTACCCTTGACGGCACAAAGGAAGGTCCGACCGCTTTGAGCTTGCTCTCATTAGAACCGGCTCGAAAAGTACATGCAGATTGATGCCTCTGCTGCTCCTAATGTCAAAAGTTACGGCTTAAAATGTAACAAAGCTCCAAAGGTCAAAGGTCACATTTTCATGCCGTACGGGGCCCTTTACGGCACAAATGAAGGTCAGACGGCTTCGAGCTTGATGTCATTTTAACCGTCTCGGAGAGCAGATGCAGATTCATGCCTCTGGTGCAACAAAATGTGAAAGATTATGGCTTAAAATGTAACAAAACCTTCCGTTAAGGCCTTTTGAGAAGTTGAGTGTTTGAAGTACTTTGAAAAGGGCTAAAGAGATAATTTTTTCACAGGGGGCCTCTAAATAGGACATAGATCAATAATCTGAAATATGGGCACCTTCACCCACCCAGAACTTTTTTTCAATAAAATGTCAAACTTTCACACATAATGCTGTTTGGAGCTAAGAATCTGACACCCTTGTGGTGGGGGAGGGGCAGAAAATGAAAAAAATTGAAAAAATGTAGTTGGCGTTCTGAAACTTTCAGAGTGTGTTGCTTAACGTCTGTGGAACCCCCTTGCAAAATATGGGGACCCTGCGACCTTCAACAAGGTCAAAACGGAGGTCAGAGGTCACATTCGCAATGCCGACAGTACCCTTGATGGCACAAAGGAAGGTCCGACCGCTTTGAGCTTGCTCTCATTAGAACCGGCTCGAAAAGTACATGCAGATTGATGCCTCTGCTGCTCCTAAGGTCAAAGGTTACGGCTTGAAATGTAACAAAGATCCAAAGGTCAAAGGTCACCTGTGCATGCTATAGCCTACTGTTTTTTGCCACTTAGGAAGGTCCGACTGCTTTGAGCTTGATGTCATTTTAACCGTCTCGGAGAGCAGATGCAGATTCATGCCTCAGGTGCAACAAAATGTGAAAGGTTATGGCTTAAAATGTAACAAAACCTTCCGTTAAGGCCTTTTGAGATGCTGTAGTGCTGCATGAGTGTTTAAAGTACTTTGAAAAGGGCTAAAGAGATAATTTTTTGACAGGGGGACTCTAAATAGGGCCTAGATCAGGAATCTGAAATATGGGAAACCTAACCCACACAGAACTTTTTTTTTTATAAAATGACAAACTTTCTCACACAATGCAGTTTAGCATCTGACACCCTTGTGGTGGAGGAGGGGAGAAAAATGAAAAAAATTGAAAAAATGTAGTTGGCTTTCTGAAACTTTCAGAGTGTGTTGCTTAACGTCTGTGGAACCCGCTTGCAAAATATGGGGACCCTGCGACCTTCAACAAGGTCAAAACTGTGGTCAGAGGTCACATTTTCATGCTTCACGGTGCCCTTTACGGAACAAAGGAAGGTCCGACCGCTTTGAGCTTGCTCTCATTAGAACCGGCTCGAAAAGTACATGCAGATTGATGCCTCTGCTGCTCCTAATGTCAAACGTTACGGCTTAAAATGTAACAAAGCTCCAAAGGTCAAAGCTCACCTGTGCATGCTATAGCCTACTGTTTTTGCCACTTAGGAAGGTCCGACTGCTTTGAGCTTGATGTCATTTTAACCGTCTCGGAGAGCAGATGCAGATTCATGCCTCAGGTGCAACAAAATGTGAAAGGTTATGGCTTAAAATGTAACAAAACCTTCCGTTAAGGCCTTTTGAGAAGCTGAGTGTTTGAAGTACTTTGAAAAGGGCTAAAGAGATAATTTTTTCACAGGGGGCCTCTAAATAGGGCATAGATCAATAATCTGAAATATGGGCACCTTCACCCACCCAGAACTTTTTTTCAATAAAATGTCAAACTTTCACACATAATGCTGTTTGGAGCTAAGAATCTGACACCCTTGTGGTGGGGGAGGGGCAGAAAATGAAAAAATTGAAAAAATGTAGTTGGCGCTCCGAAACTTTGAGAGTGTGTTGCTTAACGTCAGTGGAACCCGCTTGCAAAATGTGGGGACCCTGCGACCTTGGACAAGGTCAAAACCGAGGTCAGAGGTCACGTTTTCATGCTGTACTGTGCCCTTTACGGCACAAAGGAAGGTCCGACCGCTTTGAGCTTGCTCTCATTAGAACCGGCTCGAAAAGTACATGCAGATTGATGCCTCTGCTGCTCCTAAGGTCAAAGGTTACGGCTTGAAATGTAACAAAACTCCAAAGGTCAAAGGTCACATTTTCATGCCGTACGGGGCCCTTTACGGCACAAATGAAGGTCAGACGGCTTCGAGCTTGATGTCATTTTAACCGTCTCGGAGAGCAGATGCAGATTCATGCCTCTGGTGCAACAAAATGTGAAAGGTTATGGCTTAAAATGTAACAAAACCTTCCGTTAAGGCCTTTTGAGAAGCTGAGTGTTTGAAGTACTTTGAAAAGGGCTAAAGAGATAATTTTTTCACAGGGGGCCTCTAAATAGGGCATAGATCAATAATCTGAAATATGGGCACCTTCACCCACCCAGAACTTTTTTTCAATAAAATGTCAAACTTTCACACATAATGCTGTTTGGAGCTAAGAATCTGACACCCTTGTGGTGGGGGAGGGGCAGAAAATGAAAAAAATTGAAAAAATGTAGTTGGCGTTCTGAAACTTTCAGAGTGTGTTGCTTAACGTCTGTGGAACCCCCTTGCAAAATATGGGGACCCTGCAACCTTCGACAAGGTCAAAACGGAGGTCAGAGGTCACATTCGCAATGCCGACAGTACCCTTGACGGCACAAAGGAAGGTCCGACCGCTTTAAGCTTGCTCTCATTAGAACCGGCTCGAAAAGTACATGCAGATTGATGCCTCTGCTGCTCCTAATGTCAAACGTTACGGCTTAAAATGTAACAAAGCTCCAAAGGTCAAAGCTCACCTGTGCATGCTATAGCCTACTGTTTTTGCCACTTAGGAAGGTCCGACTGCTTTGAGCTTGATGTCATTTTAACCGTCTCGGAGAGCAGATGCAGATTCATGCCTCTGGTGCAACAAAATGTGAAAGGTTATGGCTTAAAATGTAACAAAACCTTCCGTTAAGGCCTTTTGAGAAGCTGAGTGTTTGAAGTACTTTGAAAAGGGCTAAAGAGATAATTTTTTCACAGGGGGCCTCTAAATAGGGCTCAGATCAGGAATCTGAAATATGGGAAACCTAACCCACATAACTTTTTTTTTGATAAAATGACAAACTTTCTCACACAATGCAGCTTAGCATCTGACAGGCTTGTGGTGGGGGAGGGGCAGAAAATGAAAAAAATTGAAAAAATGTAGTTGGCGTTCTGAAACTTTCAGAGTGTGTTGCTTAACGTCTGTGGAACCCCCTTGCAAAATATGGGGACCCTGCGACCTTCGACAAGGTCAAAACGGAGGTCAGAGGTCACATTCGCAATGCCGACAGTACCCTTGACGGCACAAAGGAAGGTCCGACCGCTTTGAGCTTGATGTCATTTTAACCGTCTCGGAGAGCAGATGCAGATTCATGCCTCTGGTGCAACAAAATGTGAAAGGTTATGGCTTAAAATGTAACAAAACCTTCCGTTAAGGCCTTTTGAGAAGCTGAGTGTTTGAAGTACTTTGAAAAGGGCTAAAGAGATAATTTTTTCACAGGGGGCCTCTAAATAGGGCATAGATCAATAATCTGAAATATGGGAACCTTCATCCACCCAGAACTTTTTTTCAATAAAATGTCAAACTTTCTCACATAATGCTGTCTGGAGCTAAGAATCTGACAGGCTTGTGGTGGCAGAGGGGAAGAAAATGAAAAAAATTCAAAAAATGTGCTTGGCACTCTGAGCCTTTGAGAGTATGTTGTTGCACTTGTGTGGAACCCGCTTGCAAAATGTGACCGTGTACATTACTAAGAGCCATTTCATTTTATTCCCCTCCCCCACCACGAGCCTGTCAGATTCTAAGCAGTGCAGTTGCAGTGATATAAGGGTTGCTCATTGATCGCGAGTTCGAATCCATGCTGTGGCATGCATGCAACATTTTTTACATTTAGTCAAGAGAGAATTATATGTGGAAAGTTGTCTTCTCAGACATATTTGAAGTTGATTATTGTATAGTTATAGTTGTTTTTCACACGCTGGGAGTACTTCCATTCGCTACGTCTTCATCTGTAGATGTGATTTGATGTGTTTGTTTGTCAATTTTGATCGCCAAAACAATAGAGAAATGTCTTTTTACTTTATAGTGGAGTCTATATATAATGCTTTTGTTCAATAAGCTTTAGCGCCACTTGTGGGGCAATGGAATGAGAGTCGGTCCCCGCTGCGGGAGACCCGGGCACGATACCCGCCCAAGCAGCCCCAATGAAAATGTGAAAATTATTTAAAATTAGTTAGGGAGAAAGGATCTTTACTTATAGGTTTATTTATTTTGGAATTATTAAATATAAAACAATTGTGTTGAATTAAGAGAGGGGAAATGGGTTACATTATATGTCAGGGTGAACAGTGAATGTGTGAAATCCTAGTATTATGCTAACTACTAGCAGCAAAGCTAGCATCACAGCTACTGCTCCGTTCTGCCTCACTTCATTGAGGAATATCTCCCCGCTCCATGTGCACTCTGGCCCCGGTACATGTGTTGCCTGTAAATGCTAACCGCTAGCAGCAAAGCTAGCATCACAGCTACTGCTCCGTTTGGGGATACTTTGCACACGTTTTTCACACGCTAGAAGTCTGGGAGTACTTCCGTTAGCTTCGTCTTGATCTGTAGATGTCTATCGATGTATCGTTTGTCCATTTTCATGGTGGAAAACGCAGGGAAATGTGCCGTTCGGAATGTTTATAAAAGACTATACAGCTATCAAGCTTTTTGATCCGATCAAGCGACCTGTGTTCGAAACCAGCCTCGGCAGTGTGAATGAATTATGTTGAATTGAGAGATGGAGGATGGATCTGTAGTGTATTCTATTATAATAATGAATTTATTTATTTTGCTCATTGAAATTGTTACTTTTACCACGTTGTTAAAGTGAAGCTGAAAGTGACGTCACTGTTGAGAAACGGAGGGAGAGAGATCTCTCGTCTCGATGTTCACATGCTAGGAGTCTCGGAGTAGGTCCATTGACTTCGTCTTCATCTGTAGATGTGATTTGATGTGTTTGTTTGTCAATTTTGATCGTCAAAACGATAGAGAAATGTCTTTTTACTTTATAGTAGAGTCTATATATAATGCTTTTGTTCAATAAGCTTTAGCGCCACTTGTGGGGCAATGGAATGAGAGTCGGCCCCTGCTGCGGGAGATCCGGGCTCGACTCCCGCCCCTGGCATCAGACCCCGACCCCCCTCAATTCGTCTGTATATGTTATACGGGTCAATACAGGTGCATATTTAATAGTTATAAAATATATTATTATTTTGTAATTATTAATAATATTGAGAGTGGGCTTCCATATTGATCTGTGCACACCCCTACATGGCAGGGAGATATGCTGGGTTAGGGTTATCTTGATAATCTCATAATATGTGACCCAAATCAATATGGGTGCATATTTAATAGTTATAGAAACTATTATTATTTTATTATTATTACAATATGACTGTTGCATGTCAGGGTGAGATGCTGGAGCTGCTGCGTCCGTGTTTTGGGGGTCTTGGAGCGGCCCAAAAGAGGTGCTTTTCGCGCTCTGTCTCCTTGCAGTGTGATATAACCTGTTTGCTCATGACATGGAGAGATGCTGGGGCTGCTGCGTCCGTGTTTTGGGGGTCTTGGAGCGTTCCAAAAGAGGTGCTTTTCGCGCTCTGTCTCCTTGCAGTGTGATATAACCTGTTTGCTCATGACATGGAGAGATGCTGGGGCTGCTGCGTCCGTGTTTTGGGGGTCTTGGAGCGGCCCAAAAGAGGTGCTTTTCGCGCTCTGTCTCCTTGCAGTGTGATATAACCTGTTTGCTCATGACATGGAGAGATGCTGGGGCTGCTGCGTCCGTGTTTTGGGGGTCTTGGAGCGGCCCAAAAGAGGTGCTTTTCGCGCTCTGTCTCCTTGCAGTGTGATATAACCTGTTTGCTCATGACATGGAGAGATGCTGGGGCTGCTGCGTCCGTGTTTTGGGGGTCTTGGAGCGGCCCAAAAGAGGTGCTTTTCGCGCTCTGTCTCCTTGCAGTGTGATATAACCTGTTTGCTCATGACATGGAGAGATGCTGGGGCTGCTGCGTCCGTGTTTTGGGGGTCTTGGAGCGGCCCAAAAGAGGTGCTTTTCGCGCTCTGTCTCCTTGCAGTGTGATATAACCTGTTTGCTCATGACATGGAGAGATGCTGGGGCTGCTGCGTCCGTGTTTTGGGGGTCTTGGAGCGGCCCAAAAGAGGTGCTTTTCGCGCTCTGTCTCCTTGCAGTGTGATATAACCTGTTTGCTCATGACATGGAGAGATGCTGGGGCTGCTGCGTCCGTGTTTTGGGGGTCTTGGAGCGGCCCAAAAGAGGTGCTTTTCGCGCTCTGTCTCCTTGCAGTGTGATATAACCTGTTTGCTCATGACATGGAGAGATGCTGGGGCTGCTGCGTCCGTGTTTTGGGGGTATTGGAGCGGCCCAAAAGAAGTGCTTTTCGCGCTCTGTCTCCTTGCAGTGTGATATAGTCTGTTTGCTACATGGTACAAATATGTGGGAGGTGGGCCCAATATTGAGTTTTCGGACACCCCGGTGAGACCCTATATTGAGTTTTCGGACACCCCGGTGGGACCCTATATTGAGTTTTCGGACACCCAAAGTATAAGTACATGGTACAAATATGTGGAAGGTGGGCCCAATATTGAGTTTTCGGACACCCCGGTGGGACCCTATATTGAGTTTTCGGACACCCAAAGTATAAGTACATGGTACAAATATGTGGAAGGTGGGCCCAATATTGAGGTTTCGGACACCCCGGTGGGACCCTATATTGAGTTTTCGGACACCCAAAGTATAAGTACATGGTACAAATATGTGGGAGGTGGGCCCAATATTGAGGTTTCGGACACCCCGGTGGGACCCTATATTGAGTTTTCGGACACCCCGGTGGGACCCTATATTGAGTTTTCGGACACCCACCACCCTCCCGCCCTTAAGTATAAGTACATGGTACAAATATGTGGGAGGTGGGCCCAATAATGAGTTTTCGGACACCCCGGTGGGACCCTATATTGAGAAGTTGGACACCCCGGTGGGACCCTATATTGAGTTTTCGGACACCCCGGTGGGACCCTATATTGAGAGGTTGGACACCCCGGTGGGACCCTATATTGAGTGTTCGGACACCCCGGTGGGACCCTATATTGAGGTGTTGGAAACCCACCCCCCCCCCCCCATAAGTATAAGTACATGGTACAAATATGTGGGAGGTGGGCCCAATATTGAGGTGTTGGACACCCCCCCCCCCCCCCCACCACTCGCCATTGCCACCTGGTGGTCAAAGGCGGGATAAGTGTACGGGCAAGGCATATTGGGTTAATGGGGGCCTACAGTGGGGGGGAGGGGTCGAGGGGTGGGGCTCAGCGACCCCCGGTACCGCCGGGACCCGGTGAGGTCTCACCGGGGTCCGACTATTTTACAAACGTGGGGGGGCGTGTCTAAAAAATGAGTCGAAGGGGGCTCCGGCTGCAAGTGTACGACAGCTTCATAATATTGAGCTGTCGTACATCCCGACGACTGCATATGACTACTTTTGGTAAGTATCCCTGAATAAATTAACTATTTGTTTTTGCTGCGGTTTAAAATGTGTTGATTGAAAGTAAAACTACATTTGTGTTACTTCAAAATAGTAGGATTGCTGTATAAGCAAAGTCCTGAAAACTTTAGGAAAGTCTTTATATTATTTTAAGTCTCACTTATTTGCTGTCGTCTCCAGGGGCGTTGCCTGGACCTGGAAACATTCGGGGCTTAGCCCACAGTGGCGGCGCTACAGTCGAATTTTCTACTGCAAGACTCCCCACATGCACATACACAATTGCGCCATCTGGTGTCACAAACGTGTGTCTGCATTAGCTTTGTTACAGCAATGGATTGTGGGAGATTCTCATAGCACGTGAGGATTTCTTGAGGGTAACGGTGTGTCCACACAGCAGCTTTGACCAAATCTTGAAAATCCTGGAGCTGGGCGTGTCTGACAGCTTGGGGATTTCGCGACCAACAACCAATCACATGAATATCACATGAATATCCCGCCCCCGACATACAAAGCAAAAAAACCCGGTTCTTCTACACTATTGTCAAATAGGAAGGGCTATGATGAACATTTATTTTTTTAACATTTTGAACATTTATGAGATTAATGTTTATGGTGCTATTTTATGCTACATTCCATGCTGGCTAATGATACTGTCTATGCTTGCTAGCAACGAAGTAAACTAGCAACGAAGTAAACTGGATATAAAATCCCCAAACAAGCGAAAACCTACCAGTTTCACCCACTGTCTATGCCACCTCCCTCCATGCCTGGTTCCTCCGGTTTGTATCCCGGTAAGTAAATAGGGACTGGTCATAAAGAACCGGGTGATTTGCTACCGCAATAACTAACTTCTCCTCCATTTTTGTGGAATATAGAAATGAACTGCGGGTCTGGTTCTCCCAGCTTGCACGCGGTTTGATTGGCTAGCGCTTGAACTGTCAGATTTGCATAAACGGATCTGATTGGCTTTCGCTTCCAGCTCAGCCTCAAAAGTTGAACATTGTTCAACTTTGGAATCCTGAACATCCTGAAAATCCTGGAAATCTTCGCCTCGCCCCCCCACAATGCAGTTCGGCGACAAGCGAGGGAAAGTGACGTCATCCCCATTCAAAGTCAATGGGCGGAGACGCGCTGGAAGCGGTGGACAAATCGCCAAAAGCTGCTGTGTGTACGGGCCGTAAGGTGCCTGTATTATCTCGGTGGACAAAATGTATGTTTTTATTTTATAAGGACAATAACGTACTGTTGTGTTTGTTTAGTTTAATGTTAATTGTTTAATGCTCACAGTCACAGCAACATGTTTTTGTGTGATTGGTTTTATATGATTTATCAACGTGATCATCAATAGCTAATCTGAGCACCAGAACCCAGCTCACGTGTCCTTTTATGCTGTCCATTGAAATGCAGGAAAGTAATCACCAGCTCTGAGTGATCTGTTGCCGAGGGAACACTACACCGGAGTTACATAAGCAGAGATAAAGTGCTATTTTGAGGGAACTCACCTCCTCTGGGGTCCCCCAGGAAGAATTTTTTTAAATGTTGAAGTTAAAAGCATCAATCTTGTGCACTTTGAGAGCAACATTAAGAGATATGGATACATCTCTTAACACCCATATGTCAACAAAAATCAAAGAATCAGAATCAGAAACGGGTTTATTATTTAAAAACACTTTATTTTCCAATTAAATCATAAACTATGTCAAATTATTAGAAGTTGTTAGTAATCAGATTAAACAGAAAAAAGGGATGGAAGGAGGAAATAATAATCCCTCATCACTTGCTGTTTGCGGTTGAAATTATCTCTTTTGCTGGCCAAACATGCTGGATGGAAAGCAGTGATGTCTCACTTGCCTTGGCCCTCTATCTGCTGTCCCTAAATCAGTCATGTTACCCATTGACTCTTGTCTGTTCTGGTGTTCCTGTTCATTGTTGTCTCCATTGTCGTTCTTGTCTGTTGTTTCTCCTTCTTGTGTGTCCCTTTCTCCTGTTCTCCTTTCTTCATCCTCTACTCTGTTTGGCTCATCTGTGATGACTGTGTAGGTAACACAAACAAGTATGTAAGTCAATCAGTTTCCAGCTCTGTCAAATAAATGAATTTCAAGATACACAAATTTGTCTTCATTAAAATGAGTGTCACCACACTGTCACAAAATGTAATACTAACCAATTGAAAATAGTTAAATGTACATCTCTTGTAGATATCACTGTTAGAGTAGTTATCTGCCAATAGGACATAATCATTCCTATACAAATGCAGTTTGAGTAATTCACTTAATATATTCACTTCATACTTTAATATAGTCATTTTCACTTAATACTTTAATATAGTCATCTTTCTGCATTCAAAACTAAGGAAAGCTGTACAATTTGACATGATAATGAGGAAAAAAGGCCTCCGACAATGCAGATCATTTTGTGATCATATCAATTTTAAGATGGGGGTCAAGGCTTAATATTTGGGAGCATAGTGTCCCTTGCCCCCTTTCAGGAGCCCCACTGGATTAGCTTTGATCTGAAAGCTTGTTAGCTGGCTGTCCATCTCATAATGTACACATAGAAACTAGCTGTCAATAGGAATATCAATCAGAAGAATTATAATTTCATGCAAAAATCTGTCACAAAAAGAGGTTGCACATTTAAATTCAGGTGTTGTTATGGCAACGTCAGTGGCCAAACAGCCACATTTACTGCTGCAAATACGTTCAAACATGCTGTTGACACGTAAAGCAGTGGCAACTATGCCACCATTTCAGCTGACTTTTCCTCAGAAATACCGTCACATAACATCCATATATTTCAGTGCTAGGTTGATGCTTAGCTAAGCTAACTATGAAACACTTTAACTGACAGGACTCCGGATCAACTGTGTACTGTAAGGTAGCTTCTAGCTTCATGTCGAACACTGACAGTAAGTCAACATTTCCCAGAGAGCTTTCTTTGAAATCATCAGGTAACGCTAAAAAACACAACATTTAGATTTTATGACAAAGTGTTTATTTAATATCTGGCTAGCTATAGCTACTTGCTAACGGTTTAGCTTACCCCCGCGATTCAAAGTAACGTCAACGTAGCTATAATGTATGCTTTGCTTACATGTTGACATAACTTGTAAGTTTACTGACATTTACATACCTTGTTCACCTGGCTCAGGTGGTGGCTCTGGGGTTGTTGTGTGAGCCACCACTTGAGAATTGCCGTATTTTTTATTTAAAAAATGTCTAATGTCCATCTTCAGAAACTCCGCGCCCGCGGCTGAAAGTTTAAAGTTTAAACACTGTCACAGAGGAGAGGTCAGCCAATAAAACACGTTTATTTCCATGCAACTCTCGGATTGGTCTGGTGGTTGCCTCTGTTGCATTCACTGAACATGGGAAATTACAATCCTGCCATCCTCTAGGTAAAGTACGGTTAATGTATTATATTATTGAGGGAGAATTTGTCCGGGGCTAAAGAAAAAACACCCGGGGCTAAAGCCCCGGATGCCTACCCCAGGCGACGCCCATGGTCGTCTCCATACTTGCCAACCCTCCCGATTTTCGCGGGAGACTCCCGATGTCATTACCCTCTCCCGGTTTCCTCCCATGGTCATATTTCTCCCGATTTCTGACAAAATCAGATTTACTCAGGACTGTTTAATACAGCTACACCATTGTTTGGTTTCCATGGTAGCACGTCACTTTAGCAGCACGTGCAACTCAAAGTCTTGAAATGCTCCCGTTTTCTGAGGTCTCAAGGTTGGCAAGTATGGTCGTACCCTGAATAAATTAACTATTTGTTTTTGCTGCGGTTTAAAATGTGTTGATTTTAAGTAAAACTACATTTGTGTTGCTTCAAAATAGTAGGATTGCTGTATAAGCAAAGTCCTGAAAACTTTAGGAAAGTCTTTATATTATTTTTGCACTACTTGAGAACTAATAACTATACTATGTAATAGTAGGATTGCTGTATAAGCAAAGTCCTGAACTATGCATAAACTATATTTCAATTCGATTTTTAAAAATAAATGTATATGCAGCTTATTTTATTCCTGCCTATTGCCTAACCATTTTGTTTGTGTTTATTTTCTTTGACCAGAAACACATCACACACTTACACCATGATGGGAGCCCAAAAGTGTATATTTGTAATTCTGGCAGTTATCACTGCCCGTTCTGCCAATACCAGGGTCAGAGGCTTCAGGTGGAATACCATGCCAAAAGCCATTCTTCTGTGAGGCACAGAGGTATAATAAATTGCTCTTTTTAGTGCTGTCTGTATTTTCACATTATTTACAATGAGAGCTTAATGTCTTCAAGCTTATTGACTTTACTATTGTTTCTTGTTTTCAGAGTTCACAATTGTTAAGTGTGGCTTAAGCTGCAGAACAGCAAGCCATTTTCATTGTCTTTATTGCTCACAGACCATAATTAATAGGGGCCAGTTTTTACGGCATGTCTATTCACATGAGCCAAACTCTGTGACTGTAGGGCGACTTACAGCACCTGCCCAGCTCACCCCACCATCTCACCTGCTCACTGCAGCACCTGCCCAGCTCCCTCTACCATCTCACCTTCTCACTCCAGCACCTGCCCAGCTCACCCCACCATCTCACCTGCTCACTGCAGCACCTGCCCAGCTTCCTCTACCATCTCACCTGCTCACTCCAGCACCTGCCCAGCTCACCCCACCATCTCACCAGCTCACTCCAGCACCTGCCCAGCTCACCCCACCATCTCAGCTGCTCACTGCAGCACCTGCCCAGCTCCCTCTACCATCTCACCTGCTCACTCCAGCACCTGCCCAGCTCACCCCACCATCTCACCAGCTCACTCCAGCACCTGCCCAGCTCACCCCACCATCTCACCTGCTCACTGCAGCACCTGCCCAGCTCTTAATTTTACAATTTACATTTGCATTCTTGAAACTATTTCTTACACTGTAACCTGACTATATCATTTTTAATTAATATTTTTAATGTTTGTCTTTCATTCACCAAGGTCTGAACAACAGAGGTCGCAAGACTGCAAGAGGCGACGGGAGGAAAAGGCAATGCAGGTAGAAGTTGTTGAATCACAAATGATAAAGTCTTGAACCAGTGTGAGTGTTAAACATGTAACCTGTCTTTGTCAAATATATTTCAGGATGAAGAGGTTCCACAAAAGAAGCAGGCCATAATTTGAATGCGTCATGAGTGAGCGCTGCTGGGGGGGGAACTGTTACAATCTGTATTAGGTTCACTAATGCCTCAAAATGTAATAGTTGTCAGAATCTGTCTGTGTTTTATTTTGTCCTGTCCCTGTCTCTGTGTTCAATAAAATTGAAAGTCCTGAATTCAAAGTGTTTCTTAAGTAAAAGAGTATAAGTATTATCAGCTAAATGTACTCGAAGTATCAAAAGTAGAAGTACATGCGGAATGGCTCTGTTCACAGTATTATATTACCATTGATATTATCCTGTCAATTCTATCAATTTGTCAATACGATGGCACTTTTTTTAATATATTTTTTAAAATACTGGTTGGAAATAATGTGATATGATTTCATTTATATCACATGTTTTTCAGTAAAAAGTGAGTAAATATACAATATTGACTGAAATTAAAATCAAATTAAAATTAAAAAGTTAAAAAACAAATGAAGGCCCTTTCTTGAAGTCATAACTGAAATAATTGATGCAATTAACATGCAAATAGACATTAAAATATGCTTTGAAGGCTGTTAATGTGTTTAATTTGAGTTTTACATTTTTAAATGCCGTTGCCATGGCGACAGATCACTCGCCATCATCATTGGTATCATTATATTAATATGTTAAAATAGTTAATACTCTGACGCTATGATTAACAGAACAGAACTGTGAAGCTCGTCACGTGCCTCAAAGGTTGAGAAGGAGGGGCCGTTAGTCACGTGCCTCAAAGGTTGAGAAGGAGGGGCCGTTAGTCACGTGCCAGGAGGGGCTTAGGTTGAGAAGGAGGGGCCTAGGTTGAGAAGGAGGCGCCGTTAGTCACGTGCCTCAAAGGTTGAGAAGGAGGGGCTTGAGGTACTGCGCACTGCAGTGAGGGGCACTACGGTCAGGGGGTAAATTGAACCACGGTTCAAACCTGGGCATACCTGTTCAAACCTGGGCATACCTACAACAAATCTTAAAGGTAACTATAAACAATAAATAACAAACCAAATGCAAGCTTAGTTTTTCAAATATTTTTAATATAAATTTCGATTGAATGGATTGATTTTTTTTAACATGTTAAAAGGAAAAGTAATCATACAAATGGTGATACAATTTCATACATCGTACCAATCAAACACAGGGTAATTTCAACTTTAAATGTAGCCTACAATGAGCTCTTATTATCAACTTGGCCTACTTTCATTAATTTCTCCATTGAAAAACTGGCTCAACTTACCCCAAGGCCCATGGTTTACTTTACCCCATAGCCACCATTTTAGATAAAATAAGCTAAAGAGTCATCTTTAGCTTAATGATTTTAAATGAACATGGTTTAATACGCTGCCAACACATCAACATATACAATATATGGAAACTTTTTTTTTGACATGACAGCCGATATAGCTGACATCTAGAAAATGTACTTTGACTAGCAAAAAACGTTTTTTTGTAAAAATTTTTACTTACCAGACCACAATGAGAATCTCTCTTTCACAGGCAATGAGAAATGAGTGGAGCTTGCATAATTTCTGGTCACGTGATTACAACTATAAGGCGTTGCCTGGTTACAGGGGGTGGTTCATCTTACCCACTGGCTCAATTTACCCCCTTCTCCCCTACTAATGAAATGTGGGTAATATATTACCTGTTACAATGCTCAGTAACGCAGTTACAACACATTTTAACCCGAAATTAAATGGTGTTTTGTTTTTTAAGAATGTACTAACATAGCGAGACATTCCGACACCCGAGACAAATTGTGCGGGTAGATTAGTAAACCTGGGGCCTCATTTATAAAGGGATATACGCTCAAAAAATGGCGTACGCCAGTTTCTACGCAATGTTTGCGATTTATAAAATACTAACTTGACGGGAAAACGTGCGGTCCTCCATGCAAACTCTAACCCAGTGGTTCCCAAACGGTGTGCCGCGGCACACTGGTGTGCCGTGAGGCAAGTCCGGGTGTGCCGTGGGATTTTGTGACAACCATACATTATTATTGCAATATACAACTACACAAAAATAATAATTTTTTTATTTACTATATCAGTACTTTGTAGGTTTATATGTACGTAATCTGCGCGACTTGCCCGTCCACATCTCCACGTGCAGTGCTGCATAAACATGGCTGAGTCAGCGATAACTTTCTAGGGGTGGAGGTATGCCCATTATTTTGAGTTCGTCCGAAGAATAGACAGGAATGTGACGGTGAGGTGCAAACTGTGTCCAGGCCAGAAGCTGTTATCCACTGCTGTAAACACCACGTCAAACCTCAACAAACACCTGCAAAGAACACATGCTTTTTTGTTTATATCACGTAGTCTGTTCTTCTTCTCTGTCTTCCGGTTGTTGCCTGTTTTGAATGACAAATAAACACTACCGCCGCCTGCTGGTAAGGAAAGTTATTGCCACTCACGCATGCGCAGTTCGTACGTGCTCGGCGAGTAAAGTAACGAGTTACTTTATGTAGTTAGTAACGAAGTAGTGTAATATATTATTTTTTTTAAAGTAATATGTAATATATTACATTTGTTTAGTAACGACCCCATCTCTGGAGTTGGCGTTCTGTACTCTAATTGAATTGCTTATCTTTCTTACAGTGCAGACGCTTTTCTGCTTGCTCTTGCCTCTGCTTACTTTTTATGCTGATTTTCCTATTCTTATTCTCTGAAAACTTCGAGCAGCGGCTCCTGGACATTAACTTATCACTGGGACAGTTCATCTTCGTAAATAGACGGAGGGTTTCAGCCATATTTCAACATTTTTACGACGACGTCAGTCTTACAATAGCGTGGCCTAGCAACAGCTAAAGCCTGGTAGGCTACTGCTATTTAGCTTAAGCTAGTTGGTAGCAAAATGCCTCCGTTCTCTACAGAAGACTTCCAGAAACTTATACAGAAGATGGCTGTGTTGGAAATGAAAATGCAACGGTTGGAAGTTAACGTGGAAGTGAATGGACTATGTCGTGGGAATGACACGACTTTACCAGTGTTGCAAAGTAATGGAGAAGGGTATGCTAACTCACAGCTAGTTAGCAGCTACAAGGATTCCAAGGAACAGGAGGGCTGTGTACCGGGTAATAAATCTACAAGTGGTAGTCCTCCCTGGAACTCTCTGGGTGCAAAGCCTAAGAGTAAATCACTTCCATGGGATTTGGGAGGACGGATAACAGGCAGAGCCCAGAGCTCCGAAATCTGTGATGCGACCGGCTGGCCTGCATTGTTATCACCCAGGAAGAGCGCCTCTTCAACCCCTATTCATACTAGGAAACAGCAGTGGACAGCTGCTAAAGGGAGAATTACAAACAATCCTCCTAAACCACCAAGTGTGCCAATCCAGAACAGATACGATCCGCTGACCGAGAACCGGAGATCTGATGACCAAAAGTAGTCATATGCAGTCGTCGGGATGTACGACAGCTCAATATTATGAAGCTGTCGTACACTTGCAGCCGGAGCCCCCTTTGACTCATTTTTTAGACACGCCCCCCCACGTTTGTAAAATAGTCGGACCCCGGTGAGACCTCACCGGGTCCTGGCGGTACCGGGGGTCGCTGAGCCCCACCCCTCGACCCCTCCCCCCCACTGTAGGCCCCCATTAACCCAATATGCCTTGCCCGTACACTTATCCCGCCTTTGACCACCAGGTGGCAATGGCGAGTGGTGGGGGGGGGGGGGGGGGTGTCCAACACCTCAATATTGGGCCCACCTCCCACATATTTGTACCATGTACTTATACTTATGGGGGGGGGGGGGTGGGTTTCCAACACCTCAATATAGGGTCCCACCGGGGTGTCCGAACACTCAATATAGGGTCCCACCGGGGTGTCCAACCTCTCAATATAGGGTCCCACCGGGGTGTCCGAAAACTCAATATAGGGTCCCACCGGGGTGTCCGAAAACTCAATATAGGGTCCCACCGGGGTGTCCGAAAACTCATTATTGGGCCCACCTCCCACATATTTGTACCATGTACTTATACTTAAGGGCGGGAGGGTGGTGGGTGTCCGAAAACTCAATATAGGGTCCCACCGGGGTGTCCGAAAACTCAATATAGGGTCCCACCGGGGTGTCTGAAAACTCAATATTGGGCCCACCTCCCACATATTTGTACCATGTACTTATACTTAAGGGCGGGAGGGTGGTGGGTGTCCGAAAACTCAATATAGGGTCCCACCAGGGTGTCCGAAAACTCAATATAGGGTCCCACCGGGGTGTCTGAAAACTCAATATTGGGCCCACCTCCCACATATTTGTACCATGTACTTATACTTAAGGGCGGGAGGGTGGTGGGTGTCCGAAAACTCAATATAGGGTCCCACCGGGGTGTCCGAAAACTCAATATAGGGTCCCACCGGGGTGTCTGAAAACTCAATATTGGGCCCACCTCCCACATATTTGTACCATGTACTTATACTTAAGGGCGGGAGGGTGGTGGGTGTCCGAAAACTCAATATAGGGTCCCACCGGGGTGTCCGAAAACTCAATATAGGGTCCCACCGGGGTGTCCGAAAACTCAATATAGGGTCCCACCGGGGTGTCTGAAAACTCAATATTGGGCCCACCTCCCACATATTTGTACCATGTACTTATACTTAAGGGCGGGAGGGTGGTGGGTGTCCGAAAACTCAATATAGGGTCCCACCGGGGTGTCCGAAAACTCAATATAGGGTCCCCACCGGGGTGTCCGAAACCTCAATATTGGGCCCACCTCCCACATATTTGTACCATGTACTTATACTTTGGGTGTCCGAAAACTCAATATAGGGTCCCACCGGGGTGTCCGAAACCTCAATATTGGGCCCACCTTCCACATATTTGTACCATGTACTTATACTTTGGGTGTCCGAAAACTCAATATAGGGTCCCACCGGGGTGTCCGAAAACTCAATATTGGGCCCACCTTCCACATATTTGTACCATGTACTTATACTTTGGGTGTCCGAAAACTCAATATAGGGTCCCACCGGGGTGTCCGAAAACTCAATATAGGGTCTCACCGGGGTGTCCGAAAACTCAATATTGGGCCCACCTCCCACATATTTGTACCATGTAGCAAACAGACTATATCACACTGCAAGGAGACAGAGCGCGAAAAGCACTTCTTTTGGGCCGCTCCAATACCCCCAAAACACGGACGCAGCAGCCCCAGCATCTCTCCATGTCATGAGCAAACAGGTTATATCACACTGCAAGGAGACAGAGCGCGAAAAGCACCTCTTTTGGGCCGCTCCAAGACCCCCAAAACACGGACGCAGCAGCCCCAGCATCTCTCCATGTCATGAGCAAACAGGTTATATCACACTGCAAGGAGACAGAGCGCGAAAAGCACCTCTTTTGGGCCGCTCCAAGACCCCCAAAACACGGACGCAGCAGCCCCAGCATCTCTCCATGTCATGAGCAAACAGGTTATATCACACTGCAAGGAGACAGAGCGCGAAAAGCACCTCTTTTGGGCCGCTCCAAGACCCCCAAAACACGGACGCAGCAGCCCCAGCATCTCTCCATGTCATGAGCAAACAGGTTATATCACACTGCAAGGAGACAGAGCGCGAAAAGCACCTCTTTTCAATAGCACCCACTCTCAATATTATTAATAATTACAAAATAATAATATATTTTATAACTATTAAATATGCACCCGTATTGACCCGTATTGACTTGGGTAACATATACAAACGAATTGAGGGAGGTCAGGATCTGATGCCAAGGGCGGGAGTCGAACCCGGATCTCCCGCAGCAGGGACCGACTCTCATTCCATTGCCCCACAAGTGGCGCTAAAGCTTATTGAACAAAAGTATTATATATAGACTCTACTATAAAGTAAAAAGACATTTCTCTATCGTTTTGCCGATTAAAATTGACAAACAAACACATCAAATCACATCTACAGATGAAGACGATGTCAATGGACCTACTCCGAGACTCCTAGCATGTGAACATCGAGACGAGAGATCTCTCTCCCTCCGTTTCTCAACAGTGACTTCACTTTCAGCTTCACTTTAACAACGTGGTAAAAGTAACAATTTCAATGAGCAAAATAAATAAATTCATTATTATAATAGAATACACTACAGATCCATCCTCCATCTCTCAATTCAACATAATTCATTCACACTGCCGAGGCTGGTTTCGAACACAGGTCGCTTGATCGGATCAAAAAGCTTGATAGCTGTATAGTCTTTTATAAACATTCCGAACGGCACATTTCCCTGCGTTTTCCACCATCAAAATGGACAAACGATGCATCGATAGACATCTACAGATCAAGACGAAGCTAACGGAAGTACTCCCAGACTTCTAGCGTGTGAAAAACGTGTGCAAAGTATCCCCAAACGGAGCAGTAGCTGTGATGCTAGCTTTGCTGCTAGCGGTTAGCATTTACAGGCAACACATGTACCGGGGCCAGAGTGCACATGGAGCGGGGAGATATTCCTCAATGAAGTGAGGCAGAACGGAGCAGTAGCTGTGATGCTAGCTTTGCTGCTAGTGGTTAGCATAATACTAGGATTTCACACATTCACTGTTCACCCTGACATATAATGTAACCCATTTTCCCTCTCTTAATTCAACACAATTGTTTTATATTTAATAATTCCAAAATAAATAAACCTATAAGTAAAGATCCTTTCTCCCTAACTAATTTTAAATAATTTTCGCATTTTCATTAAAACTGCTTAGACGGGTATCGTACCCGGGTCTCCCGCAGCAAAGTCCAACGCTTATCTCAGTGCGACACAGGGCCGCTAAAAGACTACTGAGAAAAACGTCTAATATATAGAGATATATTTCTCAGTATGTATATCAACGGAACATTATCTTTTCCGCCATCAAAATGTACAAACGACACATCAAATCACATCTACAGACCAAGACGTAGCGAATGAAAGTACTCCCAGCGTGTGAAAAACAACTATAACTATACAATAATCAACTTCAAATATGTCTGAGAAGACAACTTTCCACATATAATTCTCTCTTGACTAAATGTAAAAAATGTTGCATGCATGCCACAGCATGGATTCGAACTCGCGATCAATGAGCAACCCTTATATCACTGCAACTGCACTGCTTAGAATCTGACAGGCTCGTGGTGGGGGAGGGGAATAAAATGAAATGGCTCTTAGTAATGTACACGGTCACATTTTGCAAGCGGGTTCCACACAAGTGCAACAACATACTCTCAAAGGCTCAGAGTGCCAAGCACATTTTTTGAATTTTTTTCATTTTCTTCCCCTCTGCCACCACAAGCCTGTCAGATTCTTAGCTCCAGACAGCATTATGTGAGAAAGTTTGACATTTTATTGAAAAAAAGTTCTGGGTGGATGAAGGTTCCCATATTTCAGATTATTGATCTATGCCCTATTTAGAGGCCCCCTGTGAAAAAATTATCTCTTTAGCCCTTTTCAAAGTACTTCAAACACTCAGCTTCTCAAAAGGCCTTAACGGAAGGTTTTGTTACATTTTAAGCCATAACCTTTCACATTTTGTTGCACCAGAGACATGAATCTGCATCTGCTCTCCGAGACGGTTAAAATGACATCAAGCTCAAAGCAGTCGGACCTTCCTTTGTGCCGTCAAGGGTACTGTCGGCATTGCGAATGTGACCTCTGACCTCCGTTTTGACCTTGTCGAAGGTCGCAGGGTCCCCATATTTTGCAAGGGGGTTCCACAGACGTTAAGCAACACACTCTGAAAGTTTCAGAACGCCAACTACATTTTTTCAATTTTTTTCATTTTCTGCCCCTCCCCCACCACAAGCCTGTCAGATGCTAAACTGCATTGTGTGAGAAAGTTTGTCATTTTATCAAAAAAAGTTCTGTGTGGGTTAGGTTTCCCATATTACAGATTCCTGATCTAGGCCCTATTTAGAGTCCCCCTGTCAAAAAATTATCTCTTTAGCCCTTTTCAAAGTACTTCAAACACTCAGCTTCTCAAAAGGCCTTAACGGAAGGTTTTGTTACATTTTAAGCCATAACCTTTCACATTTTGTTGCACCTGAGGCATGAATCTGCATCTGCTCTCCGAGACGGTTAAAATGACATCAAGCTCAAAGCGGTCGGACCTTCCTTTGTGCCGTCAAGGGTACTGTCGGCATTGCGAATGTGACCTCTGACCTCCGTTTTGACCTTGTCGAAGGTTGCAGGGTCCCCATATTTTGCAAGGGGGTTCCACAGACGTTAAGCAACACACTCTCAAAGTTTCAGAACGCCAACTACATTTTTTCAATTTTTTTCATTTTCTGCCCCTCCCCCACCACAAGGGTGTCAGATTCTTAGCTCCAAACAGCATTATGTGTGAAAGTTTGACATTTTATTGAAAAAAAGTTCTGGGTGGGTGAAGGTGCCCATATTTCAGATTATTGATCTATGCCCTATTTAGAGGCCCCCTGTGAAAAAATTATCTCTTTAGCCCTTTTCAAAGTACTTCAAACACTCAGCTTCTCAAAAGGCCTTAACGGAAGGTTTTGTTACATTTTAAGCCATAACCTTTCACATTTTGTTGCACCAGAGGCATGAATCTGCATCTGCTCTCCGAGACGGTTAAAATGACATCAAGCTCAAAGCAGTCGGACCTTCCTAAGTGGCAAAAACAGTAGGCTATAGCATGCACAGGTGACCTTTGACCTTTGGATCTTTGTTACATTTTAAGCCGTAACTTTTGACATTAGGAGCAGCAGAGGCATCAATCTGCATGTACTTTTCGAGCCGGTTCTAATGAGAGCAAGCTCAAAGCGGTCGGACCTTCCTTTGGGCCATCAAGGGTACTGTCGGCATTGCGAATGTGACCTCTGACCTCCGTTTTGACCTTGTTGAAGGTCGCAGGGTCCCCATATTTTGCAAGGGGGTTCCACAGACGTTAAGCAACACACTCTGAAAGTTTCAGAACGCCAACTACATTTTTTCAATTTTTTTCATTTTCTGCCCCTCCCCCACCACAAGGGTGTCAGATTCTTAGCTCCAAACAGCATTATGTGTGAAAGTTTGACATTTTATTGAAAAAAAGTTCTGGGTGGGTGAAGGTGCCCATATTTCAGATTATTGATCTATGCCCTATTTAGAGGCCCCCTGTGAAAAAATTATCTCTTTAGCCCTTTTCAAAGTACTTCAAACACTCAGCTTCTCAAAAGGCCTTAACGGAAGGTTTTGTTACATTTTAAGCCATAACCTTTCACATTTTGTTGCACCTGAGGCATGAATCTGCATCTGCTCTCCGAGACGGTTAAAATGACATCAAGCTCAAAGCAGTCGGACCTTCCTAAGTGGCAAAAACAGTAGGCTATAGCATGCACAGGTGACCTTTGACCTTTGGATCTTTGTTACATTTCAAGCCGTAACCTTTGACCTTAGGAGCAGCAGAGGCATCAATCTGCATGTACTTTTCGAGCCGGTTCTAATGAGAGCAAGCTCAAAGCAGTCGGACCTTCCTTTGTGCCGTAAAGGGCACCGTGAAGCATGAAAATGTGACCTCTGACCACAGTTTTGACCTTGTTGAAGGTCGCAGGGTCCCCATATTTTGCAAGCGGGTTCCACAGACGTTAAGCAACACACTCTGAAAGTTTCAGAAAGCCAACTACATTTTTTCAATTTTTTTCATTTTCCTCCCCTCCTCCACCACAAGGGTGTCAGATGCTAAACTGCATTGTGTGAGAAAGTTTGTCATTTTATCAAAAAAAAAGTTCTGTGTGGGTTAGGTTTCCCATATTTCAGATTCCTGATCTAGGCCCTATTTAGAGTCCCCCTGTCAAAAAAGTATCTCTTTAGCCCTTTTCAAAGTACTTTAAACACTCATGCAGCACTACAGCATCTCAAAAGGCCTTAACGGAAGGTTTTGTTACATTTTAAGCCATAACCTTTCACATTTTGTTGCACCTGAGGCATGAATCTGCATCTGCTCTCCGAGACGGTTAAAATGACATCAAGCTCAAAGCAGTCGGACCTTCCTAAGTGGCAAAAACAGTAGGCTATAGCATGCACAGGTGACCTTTGACCTTTGGATCTTTGTTACATTTCAAGCCGTAACCTTTGACCTTAGGAGCAGCAGAGGCATCAATCTGCATGTACTTTTCGAGCCGGTTCTAATGAGAGCAAGCTCAAAGCGGTCGGACCTTCCTTTGTGCCGTCAAGGGTACTGTCGGCATTGCGAATGTGACCTCTGACCTCCGTTTTGACCTTGTCGAAGGTCGCAGGGTCCCCATATTTTGCAAGGGGGTTCCACAGACGTTAAGCAACACACTCTGAAAGTTTCAGAACGCCAACTACATTTTTTCAATTTTTTTCATTTTCTGCCCCTCCCCCACCACAAGGGTGTCAGATTCTTAGCTCCAAACAGCATTATGTGTGAAAGTTTGACATTTTATTGAAAAAAAGTTCTGGGTGGGTGAAGGTGCCCATATTTCAGATTATTGATCTATGCCCTATTTAGAGGCCCCCTGTCAAAAAATTATCTCTTTAGCCCTTTTCAAAGTACTTCAAACACTCAGCTTCTCAAAAGGCCTTAACGGAAGGTTTTGTTACATTTTAAGTCATAACCTTTCACATTTTGTTGCACCAGAGGCATGAATCTGCATCTGCTCTCCGAGACGGTTAAAATGACATCAAGCTCAAAGCAGTCGGACCTTCTTAAGTGGCAAAAACAGTAGGGTATAGCATGCACAGGTGACCTTTGACCTTTGGATCTTTGTTACATTTTAAGCCGTAACTTTTGACATTAGGAGCAGCAGAGGCATCAATCTGCATGTACTTTTTGAGCCGGTTCTAATGAGAGCAAGCTCAAAGCGGTCGGACCTTCCTTTGTGCCGTCAAGGGTACTGTCGGCATTGCAAATGTGACCTCTGACCTCCGTTTTGACCTTCTTGAAGGTCGCAGGGTCCCCATATTTTGCAAGGGGGTTCCACAGACGTTAAGCAACACACTCTGAAAGTTTCAGAACGCCAACTACATTTTTTCAATTATTTTCATTTTCTGCCCCTCCCCCACCACAAGGGTGTCAGATTCTTAGCTCCAAACAGCATTATGTGTGAAAGTTTGACATTTTATTGAAAAAAAAGTTCTGGGTGGGTTAGCTTTCCCATATTTCAGATTCCTGATCTGAGCCCTATTTAGAGGCCCCCTGTGAACAAATTATCTCTTTAGCCCTTTTCAAAGTACTTTAAACTCTCATGCAGCACTACAGCATCTCAAAAGGCCTTAACGGGAGGTGGGCCCAATATTGAGTTTTCGGACACCCCGGTGGGACCCTATATTGAGTTTTCAGACACCCCGGTGGGACCCTATATTGAGGTGTTGGACACCCAAAGTATAAGTACATGGTACAAATATGTGGAAGGTGGGCCCAATATTGAGTTTTCGGACACCCCGGTGGGACCCTATATTGAGTTTTCGGACACCCAAAGTATAAGTACATGGTACAAATATGTGGAAGGTGGGCCCAATATTGAGGTTTCGGACACCCCGGTGGGACCCTATATTGGGTTTTCGGACACCCAAAGTATAAGTACATGGTACAAATATGTGGGAGGTGGGCCCAATATTGAGGTTTCGGACACCCCGGTGGGACCCTATATTGAGTTTTCGGACACCCCGGTGGGACCCTATATTGAGTTTTCGGACACCCCGGTGGGACCCTATATTGAGTTTTCGGACACCCACCACCCTCCCGCCCTTAAGTATAAGTACATGGTACAAATATGTGGGAGGTGGGCCCAATATTGAGTTTTCAGACACCCCGGTGGGACCCTATATTGAGTTTTCGGACACCCCGGTGGGACCCTATATTGAGTTTTCGGACACCCCGGTGGGACCCTATATTGAGTTTTCGGACACCCACCACCCTCCCGCCCTTAAGTATAAGTACATGGTACAAATATGTGGGAGGTGGGCCCAATATTGAGTTTTCAGACACCCCGGTGGGACCCTATATTGAGTTTTCGGACACCCCGGTGGGACCCTATATTGAGGTGTTGGACACCCACCACCCCCCCGCCATTAAGTATAAGTACATGGTACAAATATGTGGGAGGTGGGCCCTATATTGAGTTTTCGGACACCCCGGTGGGACCCTATATTGAGGTGTTGGACACCCCCACCCCCCCCCCATAAATACATGGTACAAATATGTGGGAGGTGGGCCCAATATTGAGTTTTCGGACACCCCGGTGGGACCCTATATTGAGGTGTTGGACCTAACCCACCCCCCCCCCATAAGTATAAGTAGAAACCTATGAGTTGCCACCACCTAGGGTCCAATAACATGCATTACACTAATAAGCTGCTGTTGTACTAAAATATGTTGGCAGCGGGACAACAAAAACAGCGGAACATCCATTGGCCCCACTATTGTGACCGACGGCACTATATCCCAATGAGAAAAATGTCCAGCCGGGCACTAGGTGACTTCCCTGGATAACCTGTCCTCTTCACACAGCAGGGTAAGGACCAATAGCTACTCCAAAAGTAAAAGGCTAGAGGGAAAGCTAACGACTGGGCCTGAAACTCTGATTGTGGGTGACTCTGCTGTAAGAGATGTAAAAGGTCTGTGTAATAAGAACAACACCAAAGTACTCTGTTTTCCCAAGGATGTGGTCTCTGACTTGGCTGAGAAGATCCTGCATATTGGGGCTGAACATCCGACTGTGAAGAATGTGGTACTGCACATTGGAACAAATGATGTTGTGAAACAACAGTCAGAAGTGCTGAAAGAAGACTTTAAATGTTTGTTGGAAACTGCCAGCTCTCTAAATGCAGAGGTGTTCATCAGTGGCCCTCTACCGCCAGTCAGAAGAGGAGTGGAGAGATTCAGCAGATTGTTTGCACTGAACACCTGGCTTTCAACGGCCTGTACTGACCATTCTGTTCATTTTATTGACAATTTTAACTTTTTCTGGGATCGCAGACATCTTTTCAAGGCAAATGGAGTTTGCCTGAACAAGTCAGGAGTGAAATTGTTTATCTCTAACATATTCAACTGCCTGCGTCATCAATCTGTTCCCTCTGCCAAGGACAAGCGGCAAGAGGAATCAAAACACGAGAAAGACACAACACATCACGCAGAAAACCCTGAAGAATTATCACTGCACCCGCCTAAGGAATGTTCTGATTATGGGAGACATATGAGACACATGGAGGAGTCTCCACTGCCCCCCCCCCCTGTCAACGCCTTTGAGGATACTCCGTTCACCCTTTCACCCTCGCCCACCCTCCTGGAGATCGATGAACACACAAAGGAGATACAGAGGGTTGGCACCGATTCCTTCCTGGAGTTCAAAGACCAAACGAAGGCGATACGCAGGGCTGGCACCATGTCCTTTACCCCCGCTCCTCAACGACGCCCACCAAAATCACCGCGGAGACGCGCACCATCTCCCCCGTCCTCATCACCGCGCCTACGTCAACCACCTCCCCCCCCTGGCAGCATGTCCTCTACCCCCGCACCATCTAGCCCGTCTCCATCACCGTGCCTACGTCGACCACCTCCCCTCCTTTCGAGGGGGCATCTGCAGTCTCCGAAGCCTGATAAGGATGTGTGTGTACAAAACACAACAAACTCTTACTGATATGTGATGGGTCCAGGCTCAAGGGCGTATGGCACTCTCAACTCTTTCCAGGACATGTCGGGGCCCTGCCTGCCAGTAGCTTTGCCGATATCTGTGTTGATAGGTAATAGATTAAGAGCGGTGAATCATAGAAACAGGAAGCGCTCAAACGTTTGTGTGAGTGTATCTAATTTAGCAGTGATTCCATGTCAGCCACAGCTTGTTACAAAAAACATGACTGATAGTGTGTTTAACAAACTTAAACTAGCTTTATTAAATATCAGGTCTTTGGCAGGAAAAACATTTTTAATCAATGATTTTATCACTGAGCACAATCTCGATTTTATGTTTTTAACAGAAACTTGGATTGAACAAAATAACAGTGCAGCTGTTCTTATCGAATCAACCCCTCCCAACTTTAGTTTTATGAGTCAGGAAAGAATGCATAAGAAAGGGGGTGGAGTTGCTATTCTGTTCAATGATTCCCTTCAATGCAGGAAGACATCGTATGGAAACTTTGATTCTTTTGAATATGTGGCCCTTCGGCTGAAATGCTCCTCTCGAGCTCTGTTCCTAAATATCTATAGACCACCCAAATACTGTGCAAGCTTTTTTGATGACTTTACTGAACTGCTGTCTATAGTGTGTATTGACTTTGACCGTCTAGTCATTGTTGGTGATTTTAACATCCATGTTGACAACCCCCAGGACAGAGGGGCTAAAGAACTGTTTTGTGTTCTTGATAGCTATGGACTGACTCAGCATGTGACGGAGCCCACGCACAATAAGGGGCACACTCTGGACTTAATTATCTCAAAGGGTGTGAATATCTCTAAGGTTGTGGTGACTGATGTTGCACTCTCTGACCATTCCTGTGTTTTCTTTGAGAGCTCTATTTCTGTTCACAAAAATGTTCAAAAAGAGGTAACCACAAAGCGATATTTAACTGAAAATACTAGGGAAATGTTTACTCAGAATTTCTCTTCCACACTTGCCCCTGCCAACATCTCAGTAAATGAGCTAGTAGATCATTTTAATTCAAAAATTAAAAATGTTATAGATGCCATTGCTCCAACTAAGGTAAAGGAAGTGTCTGGCAAGAAAATATCTCCATGGAGAAAGGCCATGAGCGTGAAAACAGAAAAAAGAGAATGTCGAAAAGCTGAACGCAGGTGGCGAAAAACAAATCTCCAGGTTCACTTTGAAATCTATAAAGAGAGACTTGGCCTTTATAATTTGGAATTGAAAAACGCACGACAATCGTTCTTCTCTGACATCATTACCAAAAACAAAAACAACGCACGTGCCTTGTTTGCTACCGTCGACAGACTAACTAACCCCCCAGTGTCAGTAGCCTCTGAATTTCTATCCACCAGGGCGTGCAATGATTTTGCCTCCTTTTTCACTGACAAAATTCAGAAAATCAGACAAGCAGTCAGTGCCTCTGCATCAGGAACAGCAAATGTGTTGTCCCTATCTCCACTTAACATCAATTCAGACATCATGACACAATTCCATCAGATTCATGATAAAAACCTAGAGGACATTATTCAACTTCTGAAATCCTCCTCCTGCTGCCTTGATATTATTCCAACAGGATTTTTCAAAGATGTTTTGCCTTGCATGGCCTCAGATCTACTTCATATAGTAAACAAATCTCTTCACTCAGGTATTTTTCCACAGGCCCTGAAAACTGCAGTCATTAAACCGCTCTTAAAAAGAATAATCTAGATGCTTCAGTAATGAACAATTACAGGCCCATATCAAACCTGCCATTTCTAGGTAAAATCATTGAAAAAGTTGTTTTTTCAACAGTTGAGTAATTTCTTGCATTTAAATAACTGTTTTGATGTGTTCCAGTCAGGCTTTCGTCCAAACCACAGCACTGAGACTGCTCTTGTAAAGGTCTTTAATGACATCCACTTAAACACAGACAGTGGCAGAACTTCAGTGTTAGTATTATTAGATCTCAGTGCTGCGTTTGACACTGTTGACCACAGCATATTACTAGACCGACTGGAGAACTGGGTGGGACTTTCGGAAACAGTTCTAAATTGGTTTGAATCCTACTTAAAGGACAGAAACAACTTTGTTTCTATAGGTAAATACACATCTGAGTTGACAAATATGACATGTGGGGTTCCTCAAGGCTCCATCTTGGGGCCTCTTCTCTTTAACATCTACATGCTACCACTGGCTCAGATAATAAAGAACAACAAAATAAGTTACCATAGCTATGCAGATGACACACAAATTTACGTAACAATTTCACCAGGAGACTATGCTCCAATTCAAACACTGAGTAAGTGCATTGAACAAGTCAATGACTGGATGTGTCAGAACTTTCTCCAATTAAACAAAGATAAAACTGAGGTAATGGTTTTTGGAGCCAAGGCAGAACGTATACAAGTTAGCGCTGAGCTTCAGTGTGCAATGTTCAAAACAACAGATAAAGCCAGAAATCTAGGTGTAGTCATGGACTCTGACCTGAGTTTCAACAGTCACATTAAAACTGTTACTAAATCAGCCTACTATCACCTAAAGAACATATCTAGGATTAAAAGACTAATGTCACAGCAGGATTTGGAAAAACTTGTCCATGCTTTTATCTTCAGTAGACTCGACTACTGCAATGGTGTCTTCACAGGTCTCACTAAAAAATCTATTAGGAAGCTGCAGCTAATTCAGAACGCTGCTGCTCGAGTCCTCACTAACACTAAGAAAGTGGATCACATCACTCCAGTTCTGAAGTCTTTACACTGGCTTCCTGTGTGTCAAAGAATAGATTTCAAAATACTGCTGCTGGTTTATAAAGCACTGAATGGTTTAGGCCCAAAATACATTTCTGACCTCCTGCTAAATTATGAACCATCCAGATCTCTCAGGTCTTCAGGGACTGGTCAGCTTTCTGTCCCCAGAGTCAGAACTAAACATGGTAAAGCAGCGTTCAGTTATTATGCTCCAAATATCTGGAACAAACTCCCAGAAACCTGCAGGTCCGCTACAACTCTGACTACTTTTAAATCCAGGCTGAAGACTTTTCTTTTTGTCGCTGCTTTTAATTGAACTATTCATATCTTAGACTGCACTGTAACTTTTATCCATGTACTTTTTTCTTTTAATGTTTAATTGACAGCACTGTAACTTTTATCCATGTATTTTTTTTCTTTTAATGTTTATTTTATTAGCTTTTCTTTTTAATGACTGATTTTAAATGTCATTTTCTTAATCTCTTTCATTTTTTGTAAAGCACTTTGAATTGCCTTGTGTTGAAAAGTGCTATATAAATAAACTTGCCTTGCCTTGCCTTGCCTTGCCTTGCCTTGCCTTGCCTAATTTACATGAAGAACAACAGGAGGCCACGGCTCTCTGTTGAACAGGACTTGCGAGTGGCCCTCTCCTCAGTGCCACCAAGGATTAAAAAAATCTGCGCGCCCCGACAGGCACATGTATCTCACTAATTTGTAAGTCGGCAAAATATTTACAATAGCACATGTTTCAATGCTGATTGCTGAAATGTTACATTTATAATTTGTAGTTCAGGACCATGGACAATGCAGCTTCCTTGCATTGACAGTTCTCTGTGCTGAATTTCTGCTGAGTTTCCTTTGCCTCATTTTTAATGTTGTGACCTGTCTGGTTTAAATGAGTGTGTTGCTGCTCTGATGAAGCCTAATTTGATAAAGTTTCAAATTAATTTCTGAAATATTTCGTTAATAAATATTTCATGAGTAATATAGTTGTCTTTGTCACATTTTATTTGGCATTAGTAAATAATTATGCACATTTACAGATATTTTACATGATATGAGTGATAACACGTGTTATAAGGGCTATTTTGCACAATAGGTGTGCCTTGAGATTTTTACTTGTCCTTTGGTGTGCCTTGGGCACAAAAAGTTTGGGAACCACTGCTCTAATCCATGCGTACGCACTAAGCACAAAAACGGGAGAGACGAGAAACTGCGACACCGTTGGCAGAAGGAAGAATGGAGAGAAATATGTGGAAATAATACCATAAACAAAATGTTACCTCTCATTTATCATATGAAGAATTCATTTTCAAACATTGATTAAAGCCAATCTTAAAATGATTAAACAAACGCCTGTTTGAGACTCCTCAGTGCACACAAAAACATAACTTGGAGAAATAAATAAATACGGATATGTAGTGCCGTGAAAAGAGAGTCGGAGGCGGTGTATTAAGAATGGAGTTCCAATCTTTATTATCCATTACTATCAGAGAGGTTAACACATGCACTGCTCTGCCTGATGAGCTAGCAGGAATGGCAGCTAAAGCTACAGGTGTTCCCCACTAAAGGGTCCGTGTGGCAACACAATAAGCAAGGTGAATTATGTCCAATAATGTGTCACCACACAAGCCCCCCCAGAATTCACACATAAACAAAATCAGCATGGCGGGGAGGAACGACACGCCGACCCCCACGACTCCTGAGCACGGGAGTTGGAAAAGTGACTTCCGCCTGTGCGGCCCCCGGAAGGGGAGGGACCGGAACAACAGGTCTTAAATCCGTGACAGGGGACGAGGCCGGCCCCGTCGCAGAGGTTGAGCCAGCACCACAGGCTGGTCCAAGTCCAGGTGAGCAGCCTTCACCCCGTCCACCGAGACGTGCTCGGCCTTGCCACTCAGGTCGACCACCAGGTGCTTGTCCCCGTGCTCCAAGACCCGGAAAAGCCCATCATAAGGGGGCTGCAGGGGGCCTCTGTGCGCATCGTGCCGGATGAACACGTTCTCCGCCGAGCGGAGCTCTGCGGGAACCTGGGACACCTGAGTACCGTGCTGAGTAGTAGGGATCGGAGCAAAGGCCTCAGCGGCGTCCTTCAGGAAAGCCCGCTGGGCCGACGCCGACCAGGGAGCCGATTTGTTAGGGAGGAAATCCCCTGGAACTCTCAACGGCTGCCCGTAGACCATCTCAGCCATAGAGCACTGCAGGTCTTCTTTAGGCACAGTCCTCAGGCCCAGCATCACCCAGGGCTGCTTGTCGACCCAATTCCCGTCCTTAAGGCTGGCTTTGAGGGCCGCCTTCATGGAGCGATGGAAGCGCTCGCAGAGGCCGTTAGCCTGAGGGTGGTAAGCGGTAGTCCTGTGCAGCTTAACCCCCAAACTGCCTGCCACGGCGTTCCAGAGTTCGGACGTGAACTGAGAGCCCCTGTCTGAGGAAATGTCCGACGGGGTGCCAAAACGACACACCCACGTTGCAATGAAGGCCCGGGCAACGTCTGCGGCCGACGTCGAAACGAGCGGGACCGCCTCCGGCCAACGGGTCGTCCTGTCCACCATGGTGAGGAGGTAGGAAAAGCCCTGAGAGGAGGGCAATGGACCAACCAGGTCGATGTTGACGTGGTCAAACCTCCTCTCAGGCACCAGGAAACGCTCCAAAGGGGCCTTCGTGTGGCGGTGCACCTTAGCACGCTGACAAGCCGGGCACTCACCAGCCCAAGTCCTCACGTCCTTTTTCAGCCCATGCCAGACGAACTTCGCGGCCACCAAGCGCACCGAAGGCTTAACGCCGGGGTGTGACAGTCCGTGCACTGCCTCGAACACAGAGCGCCTCCAGCTGGCGGGAACGACTGGCCGCGACAGGCCTGTGGAGACGTCACACAGGAGGGTAACGCCCGCTTCGCCGAACACCACGTCCTCCAAGCGCAGCCCCGCGCCCTCCACCTTCAGAGCCTGGACGCCGGGGTCTGTGACCTGGTCCGCCGCCATGCGGGTATAGTCCAGGCCCAACTGGACTGCTCCGATGACGACTCTGGAGAGGCAATCTGCAACCAGGTTCGACTTGCCAGCCACGTGTTTAATGTCTGTGGTGAACTCAGAGATGTAGGAAAGCTGCCGCTGCTGACGTGCCGACCAAGGCTCCGCCACATGGCGAAAGTGAGTGGCTTGTGGTCGACAAACGCCGTAAACTCCCGGCCTTCCAGCATGAAACGGAAGTGCCGCACGGCCAAATAAAGACCCAGGAGCTCACGGTCAAAAGCGCTGTACCTGCGTTCTCTGGGCGTCAGCTGGCGGCTGAAAAAGGCGAGCGGCTGCCAAGCGCCCTCCACCCACTGCTCGTGCACCGCGCCGACCGACGCGTCCGTGATGATGGAGATGGGAGCCGTAGATGATGGGTGTGCCAGCAAAGCCGCCTGAGCCAACGCGGTCTTGACCTCAGCAAAAGCGACGTCCGCCTCTGCCGTCCAGTCGATCGCCTGGACGGGGGTCTTTCCCTTCAATGCTTCATACAGCGGCCGCATGATGTGTGTGGCCCGGGCGATGAAACGGTGGTAGGAGGTCACCATCCCCAGAAACTCACGGAGCGACCGGGCTGTGAGCGGGCGAGGAAAAGCCACAACAGCCTTCACCTTCGCCGGCAGAGGTGCCGCACCGCCCTTGGTGACGCAGTGCCCCAGAAAATCAATGTCAGACACCCCGAACTGGCACTTTGCAGGATTGATGATTAATCCGTGTTCGTTGAGCCGCGTGAAAAGGGCTCGGAGGTGGGACAGGTGCTCCTGCACTGAAGCGCTGGTGACGAGTATGTCGTCGAGGTAGACAAACACAAACGGCAGGTCCTGCAGCACCGAATCCATCAGGCGCTGGAACGTCTGCGCAGCATTCTTGAGTCCAAAAGGCATCCGCAGGAACTCAAAAAGTCCAAAAGGCGTTATCACTGCTGTCTTGGGAATGTCCAGAGGGTGCATGGGCACCTGGTGGTATCCACGCACCAGGTCCACCTTGGAAAACACCCCCGTACCGGCCAGATGCACAGAAAAGTCCTGAATGTGCGGCACCGGATAGCGGTCAGGCGTAGTGGCGTCGTTGAGTCGGCGGTAATCCCTGCACGGGCGGAACCCGCCGTTCGGTTTGGGGATGACGTGCAGGGGAGAAGCCTGTCGGAGCGGCGGACAATGCCCAGGCGCTCCATGGTTGCGAACTCCGCCCTCGCTACAGCCAGCTTAGAAGGGTTCAACCGCCGGGCCCTGGCGTAGACAGGAGGCCCCTCTGTAGTGACGTGGTGCTCCACACCATGCTTAGTGGTAAGCGCAGAGAAGGTGGGCAGCGACAGGTCTGGAAACTCGGTCAACAGTCTGAGAAACGTGTCTGCCCCCGACAGCGAGCCCGACAGCCTGCGCTGCCAAGTGTGCACACGAGGGAAGAAAAAGTTAAGGCATCAACCAAACGCCTATTCTTAACGTCCACTAAGAGTCCATGAGCACACAAAAAATCCGCTCCGAGGAGGGGAAAAGAAATGTCCGCTGTCACAAAATCCCAGCTGAAACACTGTCCTCCGATGCACAAACACATAGGCCTCACGCCGTACGTGCGAATGGGACCACCGTTAGCCGCCGTCAATCGCGGTCCGTGCCCCCTCCGGGAAACGTCTTCACTCGACGCTGGAACTACGCTCCGTTGAGCGCCTGTGTCACACAGAAACAGGCTCCCCGAAACGCTGTCGCTGACGAAGAGGAGCCTGCACGTGCCGCCGACGCTCAGGGTCACTACTGAGCGCCGGCCCCTCCGTTTCCCGGGGGTTTGTAGCTGCACGGGGCGATGCATTTCTTCGCCATTGTCCCGAAACGTGCGTGGTAAAAGCACTCTCCGGTGTCTCCACGCCGGCTCGATACAGCCGTGTCCTGCCTCCGCCACGCTTTCTTGACTGCAGATGGGCCGCTGAGCGTCGCGGCTAACGTCTCTGCACCGGGCTGATATGTAGCCAGGAAAAAACGATCTGCTTCCTCAGCCAAGGCACGGGGCTCCGTGACAGGCGTGTTGGCCAGCGCCGTCTGGACCCGGGGAGGCAAGTGACGCAGGAAAATCTCTGTGAATAATATCCGGGGATCTTCCCCCCTAGCAGATTTAGCATTTTCTCCATTAGCTGAGATGGCTTGCTGTCTCCTAGGCCCTGAATGTCAAGTATCTGGCGGGCCCTCTCCTTAGCAGATAAGCTAAATGTCTTAAGGAGAAGGGCCTTAATCGCCTCATATTTGCCATGGTGTGGGGGGTCTGTGATAAATCCCACCAACCTGGACGACGTGGAGCTCCCCAGCGCTGCTACCACATGGTAGTATTTCAGGTCCCCGTCACGGACCTGTCGGCAGGCGAAATGTGCCTCCACGTGTGCGAACCATGCCTCCGCGGCGTGCTCCCAGAATTCCGGCAGCTTTATGAAAACATCGCGCTCAGCCATGTTCGTTAATTTTCCGGAAACTTTCTCGGAAAAGTCAGGGTCACCAGTGTAGTGCCGTGAAAAGAGAGTCGGAGGCGGTGTATTAAGAAGGGAGTTCCAATCTTTATTATCCATTACTATCAGAGAGGTTAACACATGCACTGCTCTGCCTGATGAGCTAGCAGGAATGGCAGCTAAAGCTACAGGTGTTCCCCACTAAAGGGTCCGTGAGGCAACACAATAAGCAAGGTGAATTATGTCCAATAACGTGTCACCACAGATATGTTATTTAAAAACACTTCGAATATGTTGTGTTAATGTTATGAAATGTTTTGCATTTCTATAGGTTGTACGAGCATGGTTTTAATCATGTTTTATGCCGTTTGCTAAGACTTGATAAGTCGCTCATAAAACACAGGAGGTATGGAAACGAAGACATTAGTTGTATTTCCTTTAACTGGTGGATATAGAGTTGCTGCAGTGGAGACGCTGCGCACAGCTGATCGACAGCTGGGACACAAACCACCAAATACGAAAACATAATTCAGATCCAGTCGTCATGACTCCACTCTGGAGGGATTCCCCGATCATTTCTTACAGTTTCTCATCAAGGGGGTGTCTCCTGTCCCCGGTACAAACACACTGCCTGAGGAAGGCTATGTGTATTTTTTTTGTCATGAACCTTTTTCGGACCACTTATTTATTTATGTTGGTGACGATCCGACCTCCATGCTGCTACTCTGGTTCAAACGGCATCCACCAAACAATATGATTTATCTCGACCTCCCCAAAATAACTAAAATCTGACACGGTGTGAGATGTATTTTTTTAGCTGTTCTGTCGTCATTTCCTGCGATCTTCTTCATAAAGTCAATGAATTTACTATTTATAGGCAAATATGGGCGTTACGTGAAGCCCGCAAAAGCTGCACCGCATTTCGAGTCGATTGTGATTTATAAAGGGAAACCGGCGTAGGAAGTGCTGTACGCACTTTCCTCGCCGGTACGCAATGTTTGGTGAATCGGAAAATGTCGGAACATTTCTGTACCTATGTTTTGGATTTCTTCTACGTAAGCAACCTTCCCACGTGAATCCTACGCACGGCGTTATAAATGAGGCCCCTGGTGTTACCCTTCAGGCTTCGCGTCAGGATCTTCGGGGCAGTTGAATGTTATGCAACCATTCAAAAAAGAGAACGGAGCGAAAAATACAAACAACAAATTGTGTCAGGTGCGCGTGACGCTCCGCTGCGCGTGCATAATTTCCAAAGTGCTTCCACAGCAGTGTGACACACATCTGATCTGTGGATAATCATTTATACAAAAATGGTTAAAGCAACCATCACTAAACGCCAGCAACAGACAGTAGCAACAGGTCAGAACATCACGTTACCCTCCGTTGTGGACACTAACTTACTCCCGCCTGACTCGCCGCCCACGGAACAGCAGTCTTCATCGCCCGAAACTACGCCGCCCCTCTGCGGCCCGCAGGTGCCAGGATACCACGGCAAAACAGAGCCTGCCCAGGTATATCTAAACATGCCTGTACATTGGGGTTAGGCAGTCATTTTGCAGCTTGTGGTATAAAAATAGACAATGGCTAGAATATTCATGTGAAAATAGTGCCATATTCTGCCATGCCTGTAGAAATGTTGGGTCAAAAATAATGCATATAACACAGATGCCTTCACCACGAATGGCTACAAAAATATCTCATATCCCAAGCTTATCAACGAGCTAATGTTGCAGCTGAAATGTTCTCCAGGGGCCTCATTTATAACGCCGTGCGTAGGATTCACGTGGGAAGGTTGCTTACGTAGTAGAAATCCAAAAAATAGGTACAGAAATGTTCCGACATTTTCCGATTCACCAAACATTGCGCACCGGCGAGGAAAGTGCGTACAGCACTTCCTACGCCGGTTTCCCTTTATAAATCACAACCGACTCGAAATGCGGTGCAGTTTTTGCGGGCTTCACGTAACGCCCATATTTAACTATAAATAGTCAAAGAAACGCCCATTCATTCATTCATTTTGACTGACTTTATGAAGAAGATAGCAGGAAATGACGACAGAACAGCTAAAAAAGAAATCTCACACCGTGTCAGATTTTGGTTATTTTGGGGAGGTCGAGATCAATTTATTTATGCAGTTTGAACCAGAGTAGCAGCATGGAGGTCGGATCGTCACCAAAATAAATAAATAAATGGCCCGAAAAATGTTAATGACAAAAACAATACACATAGCCTTCCTCAGGCAGTGTGTTTGTACCGGGGACAGGAGACACCCCCTTGATGAGAAACTGTAAGAAGTGAACGGGGAATCCCCCCGGTGTGTTGTCATGACGACTGGATCTGAATTTAGTTCTCATTCATAACACTCCGTTCGATGTCTCACTATGGGATGCACCTCATCGCGGAGCAAACAGAAGCATCAATCTCATTACGCCAATCCTGATTGGCTGGTGATCTTGACGTCAGCGTCAGGGAATTCACCCCCTATAAGTAGCTTGCGCCACGACGCATGCGTCATTCAAACACCTCTTCTCGCTTCAGAGCACATCTCTATAGTAGCCGGACAAGCTTAACGGTCCACAGACTGAACCCAAATATAACCATTTCGGTCGACGGGCGCTCGCCGGCTACTCCTTCTGCTTCACAAGAAGACGGTAATACTAACGCCAGTTAGTATTAAAATCGACCTTGCCGTTTCTTTCCCCGGAAAGTAAGGTAAGGTTTTGATTTTTCTCAAGCTAGCAACCGACACCACGGTAGCGAGGACGCTTTTCTTTTTCTCTCTCACGGAGGAGAAAAGGATTAGAAGTATATTGACACACCAGTCAATATTCTTTGAGAACAAAGGACCCACACCGTCCCTTTTTCTCCGGATTAAGGACGGGTTGGTAACACTTTTTCTCTCAACGACGTACCTGTTACGAGCGGGTCCTCTCCACGCCACGAGGCGAACAAGATGGACGCCTCTCCCCCTCACACCAGAGGAGTCAGGGACTCGGAGGCTCGGTCATGAGGCTGCGGGTTGAAAATAGCAGGCACAGACTCACACCAGGTCTGCTCGTCCTGCCTCGGGCTGGAACACGCCCAGGAGGCTATCGACAACCCCAGCTCGTGCGGGCATTGTGCCCGTTTCACCCGAAAGAGCCTCCACCGACGGCTAGCACACCAAGCTAGCTTGTTTGAACAGGACTCCCTCATGTCCACTGATTCGCCGTTTGGCAATCAAGAAACGGGGGCGTCCGCCGCAGAGACTGAGCCCCTCACTGTGTCGGTCTGGGGCTCATTAACAGCGGCAGCTGCGGAACCGGGATCCCACGCCGTGTCAGGCCGGGACCCGGTGGCGGCAAGAGACGCGGGAACGGAGCCCCACGCCTCACCAGGCGGGAGCTCCCGGCGAGACCTCACCATGGTCTCGCCCGCAGAGGCTCGGCCTGCTCCGCATACCGCCGATGGAACTGCTGGTGGCAGCCCACCTCCTACCGAGGATGGGCCCGTCACCAAGCAGGAACCCCACGCTGCCAGCGAAGCTGGACCGTTTCCAGTCGACCATGACTGAACGGTCCTACAGAGCCGCAGCGTTGTCCGCCAGGGCTCTGAACGTTTCCTCACTGCTAACCGCATACCAAGCTCCTCTGTGGATATGGATATGTTGAGTAATCCTGGACCGGCCGTTCTGGATGAGTTTGCTGCGGTCACAGATATTTGTCTCCGTGTCCAACGCTGCGCCGTCCAGGCCACGGGCAAAACAATGGGGATCATGGTGGTGCAGGAAAGAGCTAGAGGGCTCAACCTCACCAACCTCCCAGACCGGGAATAGGAGGATGTGCTTGACATGCCCATCGTTCCCGAGGGGATTTTCGGCTCCGCTCTTGCCTCCATGCAGAAGAGATGCGAGTCGAAAAAGAAGGAGGACGAGGCCCTCCACCTCTGCCTCCCTCGAAGGGCCCAGCCGCTGCCCTTCGTCCAAGCTGCTCCGAACCCTGCTCGGTTCAAAATACCGAAAACGCAGAGGTCGCAGTCCGCCCCGAGTCCCCAGTCCAGGCAGGGGACGAGGGCGAGCTGGCCTAGAAAATCTCCGGTTCCGGCTGCAGCCCAGGCGCAGCCAACCCAGAATTTCGGCCAGCAGTCGAGGAAAAAGAAGCGAGCGGCGTGACAGCCCCTCCTTCTCCCCTCTGTGACAGAGCTGGAAGTCTACGGTTCCCCAGCTCTAAATGTGTTCCCGCCGCCTCGAGAGATGCCTCAACACCATCCTCAAGTCCGCATAAACACATGTCACACACTTATTGATTTTTCTGTCATAAAACATTTTCCGCTAACGCATCCAGGCTTCGAGCCAAGGGCGCAGTTCGAAAAAAATGAAAAGAAAAACAATAAAAACAATAAACAGTCCGTCAACTGTTCCCCTTCTGAGAGCAGCTACGGCCTCTCTCAAAGGGCGGACAATTGACGGGTCTGTGAAGGCACCACCGTCACGCGCATGCGCAGTGCCGGCTGGACCTGTAAAGGCACCACCGTCACGCGCATGCGCAGTGCCGGCTGGGGTCGTGAAGGCACCACCGTCACGCACATGCGCAGTGCCGGCTGGAGCTGTAAAGGCACCACCGTCACCCGCATGCGCAATGCCGGCTGGGGTCGTGAAGGCACCACCGTCACGCACATGCGCAGTGCCGGCTGGAGCTGTAAAGGCACCACCGTCACGCGCATGCGCAGTGCCGGCTGGGGTCGTGAAGGCACCACCGTCACGCACATGCGCAGTGCCGGCTGGAGCTGTAAAGGCACCACCGTCACCCGCATGCGCAATGCCGGCTGGGGTCGTGAAGGCACCACCGTCACGCACATGCGCAGTGCCGGCTGGAGCTGTAAAGGCACCACCGTCACGCGCATGCGCAGTGCCGGCTGGGGTCGTGAAGGCACCACCGTCACGCGCATGCGCAGTGCCGGCTGGAACTGTAAAGGCACCACCGTCACGTGCATGTGCAGTGCCGGCTGGAGCTGTAAAGGCACCACCGTCACGCGCATGCGCAGTGCCGGCTGGGGTCGTGAAGGCACCACCGTCACGCGCATGCGCAGTGCCGGCTGGAGCCGTAAGGGCACCACCGTCACGCGCATGCGCAGTGCCGGCTGGGGTCGTGAAGGCACCACCGTCACGCACATGCGCAGTGCCGGCTGGAGCTGTAAAGGCACCACCGTCACCCGCATGCGCAATGCCGGCTGGGGTCGTGAAGGCACCACCGTCACGCACATGCGCAGTGCCGGCTGGAGCTGTAAAGGCACCACCGTCACGCGCATGCGCAGTGCCGGCTGGGGTCGTGAAGGCACCACCGTCACGCACATGCGCAGTGCCGGCTGGAGCTGTAAAGGCACCACCGTCACCCGCATGCGCAATGCCGGCTGGGGTCGTGAAGGCACCACCGTCACGCACATGCGCAGTGCCGGCTGGAGCTGTAAAGGCACCACCGTCACGCGCATGCGCAGTGCCGGCTGGGGTCGTGAAGGCACCACCGTCACGCGCATGCGCAGTGCCGGCTGGAACTGTAAAGGCACCACCGTCACGTGCATGTGCAGTGCCGGCTGGAGCTGTAAAGGCACCACCGTCACGCGCATGCGCAGTGCCGGCTGGGGTCGTGAAGGCACCACCGTCACGCGCATGCGCAGTGCCGGCTGGAGCCGTAAGGGCACCACCGCCACGCGCATGTGCTGTGTCGGTGGGGATTGTCGAAATGGGGCACCACAGTGCTCAGACACTGGAGGGCCCCATAACACAACAAATAGAGACTCAGAGGGGAAGAGACGTGACATCTCAGCTGGCTCTAAGGAGCATACAGCGGGAGATGCTCACGACATCTGCTTGGGTTTCTCAAGACAGTTACACGGAGCTACAGACTCCAAGTCACCGTCACCCCCCCTCGCTTCTCGGGCATTCTGGATTTGCAGGCCCAAGGAGAGTCAGCCCATATTCTGGAGAGAGAGAATCTCTCACTCCTAGAAAAGAGGGCTATATCTATTGTACCCGCCGAGCAGAGTCAGGGCGGCTTCTATTCCAAGTACTTCCTCGTTCCCAAACGGGGAGGGAACGGAATTCGGCCAATACTTGATTTGAGGCACTGAACAAATATCTAAAAAGATATAAGTTCAGAATGCTCACTCACACATCTCTGCTGCGGCTCGTGCGACAAGACGACTGGTTTACATCAGTCGACCTGAAAGATGCGTACATCCCAGTATATTACCCACTTAGGAAATATCTGAGATTCGCATTTCAGGGGATCTGTTATGAATACAGAGTACTCTCCTTCGGTCTGTCTCTCAGTCCAAGGGTGTTTGTACGATGTACGGAAGCCGCGATAGCCCCGTTAAGACAACAGGGTATTCGCCTGGCGACCTACCTGGACGACTGGCTGCTTCTCGCACAGTCGGAGCAGGAGGCTGTTACGCAGACAAATGTCCTCGTAAAGCACCTGCTCAACCTGGGTTTCATAATAAACACAGAGAAGAGCATGTTGTGCCCCGCGCAGACTATACTCTTCCTGGGTTTACGCCTGAACTCGGTGCCCTTTTCAGCTCGCTTGTCAGCGGAAAGAGTGAAAGCTTTCAGAGCTTGTCTCGCTCTTTTCCAGCTGCGCAAACATGTTCTCTTCAGATCATGCCTGCGATTGCTGGGGCTCATGGCGTCAGCCATCCTGGTCGTACGACTGGGACGCTTACACATGAGGGAGTTTCAGCGCTGCCATGGCGCGTGGAGAGTTATGGTTACTGTGAAATGCGTAATGGCACTGCGCCACTGGCTGCACCCGACTTTTCTAGTACGAGGTGTGCCTATGGGTGCTGTCCTTTCACGGAAAGTGGTAACCACGGACGCATGTCTGACAGGTTGGGGAGGTATTTATGAAGGTCGCCCGGTGAGGGGTCTCTGGAGCAGAGACCTCCAGCGGGCGCACATAAATTACCTGGAGCTTTTAGCTGTGTTTCTCACCCTAAAACGCTTTCTGCCTTTCCTCAGGGGACATCACGTCCTCGTGAGGACAGACAATACGACCACAATATCGTATATTAACCGCCAAGGGGGTTTGCGTTCTCTCCAGTTACACACACTGGCGCGCAAACTTATCCTATGGAGCGGGAGACGTCTCCTCTCTCTGAGAGCGACGCACGTACCGGGAGTGATGAACTTCGGGGCAGATCTACTGTCCAGAGGTATACCACTTTATGCAGACTGGACTCTACATCCAAGGATTGTGAGCCAGCTGTGGGTGCGTTACGGCAGAGCCGTATCGAAAGACAACGCTCAGTGTCAGCTGTTCTTTTCGATGCGCGATCTAAATGCACCGTTAGGCGTGGATGCACTCGCGCACAATTGGCCCCCGGGCCTTCTGTACGCGTTCCCACCCCTGGCTCTGATACCCCCAACTCTGGCCAGAGTGAGAGAGCAACGCCACACACTTATCCTGATAGCTCCGCACTGGCCAGCTATGTACTGCCCAGCGGAGATATATCAGCTGCAGTGCGGGCAGCCATTGCAGCTCCCACTACGCAGGGACATACTGTCCCAAGCGGGGGGGGCAATCTTTCACTCACACCCAGAGCGCTTGGCTCTATGGGCCTGGCCCGTGAGTGGTACAATCTGAATACAGTGTGACATGAAGTTGACCCTGGCAGCTGCCAAGCGAGCCAGTGGCACTCATGCGCTATCTGTACAGTCTTCATGCACTCAGTTCGCCCCAGGGCAAACAGAGTGTGGTTGAAGCCCAACCCTACCTTTATCTTAAGGCGGTTGGTTCAGGTACCACATTTGACATTGAGGCATCCTCCCCGCCACTGTATTCCTCCGGGGAACAGCGGCCGGATTTGCCGTGTCCAGCCCGTGCTTTACGCACGTACAGGGACAGATCAAGGGTGCTTCGTCATAATGACCAACCCCTTGTGTCCTGGGCTAACCCTTATAAGGGCAAGCCTGTTACTAAGCAACGGCTCTCCCACTGGTTTGTGGAAGCAATTGCTTTGGGGCTCATACGAGTCAGAGTTCGCAGGCACCCTCGGGTCCGCGAGCTCTTTCGACTCAGGGTCTGGCTGCATCCTGGGCTCTGTCCAGGATGTCTCCCATCCAAGATATTGGTGCAGCGGCGAGCTGGTCCTCGCCGCTCACTTTTGTCCGCCTCTTAACAGGCTGGACGTTCTGCTCCCAGTGTGACTCAAGCAGTGCTGGGAACCTGGTTGAGTCAGAGCTCTACCTGTTAAGTTCTGGTTGGTTTGGTGATTTTCGAGATAAGCTCGTCTGACAATACGGGAGCTACAATTTCCCATAGTGAGACATCGAACGGAGTGTTATGAATGAGAACTATAGGTTACTTACGTACGACAATCGTTCTTCTCTGACATCATTACCAAAAACAACGCACGTGCCTTGTTTGCTACCGTCGACAGACTAACTAACCCCCCAGTGTCAGTAGCCTCTGAATTTCTATCCACCAGGGCGTGCAATGATTTTGCCTCCTTTTTCACTGACAAAATTCAGAAAATCAGACAAGCAGTCAGTGCCTCTGCATCAGGAACAGCAAATGTGTTGTCCCTATCTCCACTTAACATCAATTCAGACATCATGACACAATTCCATCAGATTAATGATAAAAACCTAGAGGACATTATTCAACTTCTGAAATCCTCCTCTTGCTGCCTTGATATTATTCCAACAGGATTTTTCAAAGATGTTTTTCCTTGCATGGCCTCAGATCTACTTCATATAGTAAACAAATCTCTTCACTCAGGTGCTTTTCCACAGGCCCTGAAAACTGCAGTCATTAAACCGCTCTTAAAAAAGAATAATCTAGATGCTTCAGTAATGAACAATTACAGGCCCATATCAAACCTCCCATTTCTAGGTAAAATCATTGAAAAAGTTGTTTTTCAACAGTTGAGTAATTTCTTGCATTTAAATAACTGTTTTGATGTGTTCCAGTCAGGCTTTCGTCCAAACCACAGCACTGAGACTGCTCTTGTAAAGGTCTTTAATGACATCCACTTAAACACAGACAGTGGCAGAACTTCAGTGTTAGTATTATTAGATCTCAGTGCTGCGTTTGACACTGTTGACCACAGCATATTACTAGACCGACTGGAGAACTGGGTGGGACTTTCGGAAACAGTTCTGAATTGGTTTGAATCCTACTTAAAGGACAGAAACAACTTTGTTTCTATAGGTAAATACACATCTGAGTTGACAAATATGACATGTGGGGTTCCTCAAGGCTCCATCTTGGGGCCTCTTCTCTTTAACATCTACATGCTACCACTGGCTCAGATAATGAAGAACAACAAAATAAGTTACCATAGCTATGCAGATGACACACAAATTTACGTAACAATTTCACCAGGAGACTATGCTCCAATTCAAACACTGAGTAAGTGCATTGAACAAATCAATGACTGGATGTGTCAGAACTTTCTCCAATTAAACAAAGATAAAACTGAGGTAATGGTTTTTGGAGCCAAGGCAGAACGTATAAAAGTTAGCGCTGAGCTTCAGTGTGCAATGTTCAAAACAACAGATAAAGCCAGAAATCTAGGTGTAGTCATGGACTCTGACCTGAGTTTCAACAGTCACATTAAAACTGTTACTAAATCAGCCTACTATCACCTAAAGAATATATCTAGGATTAAAAGACTAATGTCACAGCAGGATTTGGAAAAACTCGTCCATGCTTTTATCTTCAGTAGACTCGACTACTGCAATGGTGTCTTCACAGGTCTCACTAAAAAATCTATTAGGAAGCTGCAGCTAATTCAGAACGCTGCTGCTCGAGTCCTCACTAACACTAAGAAAGTGGATCACATCACTCCAGTTCTGAAGTCTTTACACTGGCTTCCTGTGTGTCAAAGAATAGATTTCAAAATACTGCTGCTGGTTTATAAAGCACTGAATGGTTTAGGCCCAAAATACATTTCTGACCTCCTGCTAAATTATGAACCATCCAGATCTCTCAGGTCTTCAGGGACTGGTCAGCTTTCTGTCCCCAGAGTCAGAACTAAACATGGTAAAGCAGCGTTCAGTTATTATGCTCCAAATATCTGGAACAAACTCCCAGAAACCTGCAGGTCCGCTGCAACTCTTACTACTTTTAAATCCAGGCTGAAGACTTTTCTTTTTGTCGCTGCTTTTAATTGAACTATTCATATCTTAGACTGCACTGTAACTTTTATCCATGTACTTTTTTCTTTTAATGTTTAATTGCACTGTAACTTTTATCCATGTATTTTTTCTTTTAATGTTTATTTTATTAGCTTTTCTTTTTAATGACTGATTTTAAATGCCATTTTCTTAATCTCTTTCATTTTTTGTAAAGCACTTTGAATTGCCTTGTGTTGAAAAGTGCTATATAAATAAACTTGCCTTGCCTTACGTAACCCCAGTTCTCAGAGTAACATGAAGTGAGATGTCTCACCAGACGGCCCTCCTTGCTATGGTGAAGCGAGAAGAGGTGCTTATTTTGAATGACGCATGCGTCGTGGCGCAAGCTACTTATAGGGGGTGAATTCCCTGACGCTGACGTCAAGATCACCAGCCAATCAGGATTGGCGTAATGAGATTGATGCTTCTGTTTGCTCCGCGATGAGGCGCATCCCATAGTGAGACATCTCACTTCATGTTACTCTGAGAACTGGGGTTACGTAAGTAATAGTGCTGTAGCGACGCGTCGACTTCAAAATATCGTCGACGACATATTTCCGCGTTGACGCGTCGCTACACACACGTGGGTCACCCAAAGCAACAAGCAGTTCGCAATCGCACTTCAAACACAATGGAGACTGAAACGGCTACCACCTCCTCCTCACAGGATTGCGCACGAAGCCCCCAAACGAAAACATCTCGCCCTAGGTCTTCAAAAGCATGGGAATATTTTAAAGTTAGTCCAAAACGCAAAGATATTTATATATTTATATCTCACTGAGACTGCTGCATAGCCTAGCAGAAGCAGCAGCTAGCTGTGGTGGCTACCATTAGCAGCTAGCATTTGCTCTCCGATTTTTACATAAAAATGGAATTATGGATTATAAATTCAATCATTTTTTTATACATAGACGTTAAAAACCTATGGATTAACCGATTCAGCCGCGTTTTTTCTCATTTTAATGCCATTGAACACGTCTTTTGATCAGATTGACAGCTACGGTGGTGAGACGATCTCCCTAGAAGCTCTGTGAAGGTACGTGTTGTGATGACTGTATTTGCTTCCCCTGTCGCGAGTCCGGATCACTCAGTGATGATACTATATACCTACATAATCTGTGGAGTCTCAGCTTTAATCGGATATCTTGTATGTGCAGCTACGATAAGTAATAAGGGTACTTTTATCTTGAGTTCTGTGCCAATGTCCGTTAGCATTTTTCGCTCAGGGGTCATTTAGATGCTTCTTATGAGACTTGTGTTTTGTTTTGGTAAACATGGTTTGTATCGTCAATTAGCTGAGATTATTTCCGTTAATCTGGTATAACACATTAATAGCTAGGTTCTTAAATATTAAGATCCCCTGAGACACAGTATCGTTAAAAACATTTTTTTTACATTACGTTTTTTTTACATTACGTTTTTTATGAATTGAACAACAGAAAAATAATCGTTAGATTAGTCGACTAATCAATCAAATAATCGCCCGATTAATCGTTTTCAAAATAATCGTTTCCCCCCAGCACTAGTAAGTAACCTATCGTTTTTCTATTTGGTGGTTTGTGTTCCAGCTGTGCGCAGCGTCTCCACTGCAGCCTATGCGTCTCATTCTGGATGAGCTGCAGAGGTCGGATGGCACATGCAGGTAGACCAGCCAGGAGGGAGTTGCAGTAGTCTAGGCGTGAGATGATGAGAGCCTGAACCAGAACCTGCGTCGCTTTCTGTGTCAGCTGGGGACGTATCTTCCTGATGTTGTAAAGTGTGTCTGCAGCAATGGGTTGTGGCAGCTATGTTTGCAGTGAAGGACAGGTTGTTATCTAGGGTCACACCCAGATTCCTTGCAGTCTGAGTCGGGGAAACAACTGAGGTGCCGATGTTGATTGTTAGGTCAAGAGTGGGACAATCTTTTCCCGGAAGGAAGAGCAGCTCAGTCTTGTCAAGGTTGAGCTTGAGGTGATGAGCAGACATCCACTGAGAGATGTCAGCTAGACAAGCAGAGATGCGTGTGACGACCTGGGTCTCTGAGCGGGGAAAGGACAGAATTAATTGGGTGTCGTCAGCGTAGTAGTGGTATGAAAAACCATGCGGGCTAATGACTGATCCGAGCGAGTTTGTGTACAGGGAGAAGAGGAGGGGACCAAGAACAGAGCCCTGAGGGACCCCTGTAGTTAATTGACAAGGGTGGGACTCAGACCCTCTCCAAGTCACCCTGTAGGTACGGTCTTTCAGATATGAGGTGAGGAGGGAAAGTGCAGAGCCTGAAACTCCAAGTTTTTGGAGAGTGCGAAGGAGGATCTGATGATTCACTGTGTCGAATGCAGCAGACAGGTCCAACAGGATGATGACAGAGGAGAGGGATGCAGTTTTGGCAGTGTGCAGTTCCTCCGTGACAGCAATGAGAGCAGTTTCTGTGGAGTGACCTGCCTTGAAACCAGACTGGTGCGGATCCAGAAGGTTATTCTGATGGAGATAACAGGAGAGTTGTTTAAAGACAGCGCGTTCAAGTGATTTAGACAGGAACGGGAGGAGAGAGACAGGCCTGTAGTTTATAACATCAGACGGGTTGAGAGTAGGTTTCTTTAGGAGAGGGTTTACTCTTGCCTCCTTGAGACTGTTTGGAAAGTGACAAGAAGTTAGAGAAGTGTTGATGAAATGGGTGAGAAACGGTAGAATATCAGGAGCGATAGTCTGAAGGAGGTTTGAAGGGATAGGGTCCAGAGGACAGGTGGTAGGGCGGGCAGAGGTAATGAGGGTAAGAACCTCACTTGGAGAGAGAGGGGAAAAGGAGGTTAGTGTGTTGGTGGAAGGAGGGTCTGGTGACCCAGCGGTGAGTAAAGGTGAGTCAGAAAAAGAAGAGCGAATATCATCAACCTTTTTTTCAAAGTGGGTAACAAAGTCGCTTGACAGAAGTGAGGAGGGGGGAGGGGCTTTTGGAGGGTCCAAGAGGGTGGAGAAGATGGAGAATAGTTTTTTAGGATTGGAATAGGAAGATTGGATCTTATCTTGAAAGAAAGTGCTTTTTGCCTGAGAGATCGAAGCAGAGAAAGAGGAGAGGAGAGCCTGATAGGTTAGGAGGTCGTCACGGTGTTTGGATTTCCACCGTTTCCGCTCTGCTGCCCTAAGGACGGTTCTATTAGCACGCAGTGCATCATTTAGCCAGGGAGCAGGAGGGGACTGACGAGCCTGCCGAGATGTGAGAGGACAGAGAGAGTCCAGAGTGGATGAGAGAGTAGAGAGGAGAGTTTCTGCAGCAGAGTTTGAAGGCAGGAGTTGGAACGAGTCAGAGGAAGGGAGGGCTGAGAGCACCGATGAGGCAAAGGTAGAGGGGGAGATATATCCACCAGTTAAAGGAAATACAACTAATGTGTTGTGTTATATTAACTGTACGATTTACCACATATGGTGTTCTTAGCTTCCATACCTCCTGTGTTTTACGACTTATCAAGTCTTGGCAAATGGCATAAAACATGATTAAACATGATAGTAGGCTATATCAGAGTTCCCGTTAGCCGGTAATTACCGGACTATGACCGGTAAAATATGCTGAAGACCGGCAAATCTAAATCTCTCCGGTCAAAGTGTCCGGTCAAAATAATTTCCACTTAGTGCAATACCGCATCAGTTGCGCAACTTGCGCCACTTATGTGACAGACAAAAGAGTATGTGACAGACAAGAATAGTCAATTCTAATGTTTAATACTTAATGTGGAGAAAGAGATGTCCTGGATGGGTTGATTGTGCGTTGATCTGTTGGTAATGCCTCAGGGTTCCGGTGGGCATGTAAACAAATGCATAATGCTGCGCTATACTTTGCGGCCTCACCCGGTTGCATAGCGACGCTTATTGTTTAGGTGTCTTTTGATAAGCAGGTAGTCCTATCATTAGCTAGAACTAGCTGGATCTGATCGATATGGACATAAACGCGAATGAAGTCTAATCTGACGGGAGAGAGAGATCAGCTGCTGCTGACGAGTCGACACGCAGCTCTGCATGATCACATGCAGCGGTGAGCGGAACAAAACACACACTTCAGGTTAGAATATCACACGTAGCTATTTTAATGACCTCTCAAACTACCTAAACTAGTTATAGATATGTTTAATTTTACTGTCGGGTCACTCATTACTGATCCGCGAGCTGCATGATACTGACGGGCTGTCAGGAGAGGGGGAGAGTGCCCCGTGTATTATTCCCGTGTTATTGTAAATTACTGTACACTTTTGAATAGTTAATCTACTATAATTAGTTTGTTTAATATCGAATCATATCAATTTGTTTTAAAGCTCAATAAATAACAAAGAAGACCTTTGACCGGCACTTTTCAAATTTTGTCCGGAAGATTTAAACTTTAACGGACATGTTGACCGGCGAAAAAATATTCTAACGGGAACTCTGGGCTATATAAAACCATGCTCGTATCTACAACCTATATAAATGCAAAATGGCGTCAGTTTAGACGTAATACTGTCCTTCTGCTTACTGCATCATTTATGAGAAAACATTTCATAACATCAACACAACATATTCGAGGTGGTTTTCAATAACATATCCGTATTTATTTATTTCTCCAAGTTATGTTTTTGCGTGCACTGAGGAGTCGCAAACAGGCGTTTGTTTAATCATTTTAAGATTGGCTTTAATCAATGTTTTAAAATGAATTCTTCATATATGATAAATGAGAGGTAACGTTTTATTTATGGTATTATTTCCACATATTTCTCTCCATTCTTCCTTCTGCCAACGGTGTCGCAGTTTCTCGTCTCTCCCGTTGTTGTGCTTAGTGCGTATGGGTTAGAGTTTGCGTGGAGGACCGCACATTTTCCCGTCAAGTTAGTATTTTATAAATCGCAAACATTGTTTAGAAACTGGCGTACGCCATCTTTTGAGCGTATATCCCTTTATAAATGAGGCCCCTGGTCACAAAATCATGATGATGTGATACCAGTTTTCAAGCACAGTAAATATTCTCTTCCCAGAGTATATGATGGGACCAAAGTGATGATTTAGTACATGGTTTTAATAATACTTTTGCTTTTCAATGTTTGCATTTCAAACCATATTTGCCTTGATTTACAATATCTTCTCATTTGTTTTATCAGTACAGTTTTGAAGATTTTGTGCAAAAACAGTCTTTGCCATAGTCCACTTTGGAATTTCAGGATTGCACTTTTAACACACTTGAAATGTTCTCACTTGCTTGGTTTCAAAACATAACAAATGCCATTATCTGTTCATTGGGGACCATCAATGCTATTTTTCATTGCTGTTGCCGGCCACTATTGCTCATGTAAACCTACTACTGCTGCGCCCCCTGTAATCTCAGATGCACCCAGTCATTTTGTTCTGGAACCGGGCCTGTACATGGCCATATACTAAACACACTACAGAGCCCATTCCGTGTCCTGTTATTGTTTACTTCCTCTCTGCCTTCTTCTGGTGATTTATGTGACGTCCAGCGCTCCATCTTTTAACCTCTTTTCCTTTCTCTTTCTTGATCCTCCTTAGCAACCTTCATTATTATAATAGTCCTTGACAGTGGTCTGTACTACTGTATTAACAACGTGTCACATGTTAAGAATTTAAGATCAGAATCGAGTATTCAACTAAGCCGTGTAATACAAGTTGTTAGTAGCCTTAAGGGCCTACACAGTTGTTATGCTATACCACATTGCCCTTCACTGGATGTATAATGAGCTGCACTAAACTACATTTTAGCATTTAAAATACCTAGCCATTCTTTTGCGGTTATTTTGGTGAAAGCTTCTCAAAAGTAACTAAAAAGTAGTGTAACTCATTACATTTCAGAGACAGTAATATTGTAATGTAACTTATTACTTTCAAAAGACAGTAATAAGTAATATGTAATATATTACATTTTGGAAACTTGCCCAACACTGCTCATGTGTCTGTGGATAGATTTTGTCACCTTAAGCAACCGTGTCACATGCAGTCTCAAGACTTTGCAGATATAGTTGGGATATATGGGCTGTCCCGTCACCGCCTTCTTGCCCGACCTTGTGCCTGGTCTCCTGAGTTCCCCAGCCGTGGTCTTCGCCCTCATGCCTGGCCCCCTGAGTTCGCCCGCTGTGGCCTTCGCCCCTTTATGAACTCTGCCTTGCCCCCGGGCCGTCCGCCCGAGATTCCCACCATGAACTCTGCCTTGCCCCCGGGCCGTCCGCCCGAGAACCCCTCCATGAACTTTGCCTTTCCTGGGCTGTCGATCCAGACCCGTCCTCCGGACCCCCTCCACCCACCCATTTGGCCATTTTAGACTTTGTGTAGGGACGTCTGGAATTCGTCCCTTGAGGGGGGGGGGGTTATGTCAGGATTTGAGTTTTGTATGTCTTTGGGTTTATTTTGCTGTTCTGTTCTCCCTGTCTCATGTTTTCCTCCTTGTTTCTTGTCTGGTCCTTCTCCCTGTGTTTTCCTTCCTGTCGTTAGTTTCCCTGGTGTGTCTGATTGTCTAATTGTGTTCACCTGTTGCCCTTGTGTTTCTCACTCCCCTGCCCAGCTGTTTCTTGTCCGGTGATTACCCCTCTCTGTATTTAGTCTTGTCTCTTCCTGTGTTCCCCTGTCGGTTCATTGTTTGTCTTCCCTTCACGTCATGCTCCATGTTGCTCACGGTCAGTTTTTGTGTTGTTGTTTTCTGTGCTACCATTTCGAGTTATGCCATGTTTTGTTTATCAGCTTTTAAATAAAGCTCGCTTTTTGTTTCAAGACCTTTTTCCGTTTTTGTAGTCTGCATTTGGGTCCTACCTTTTCCACAAATCGTAACAATATGTGCGGAGGATTCCTGATCAGCGAAGACTTTGTGCTCACTGCTGCGCACTGTAGCGCCGAGTGAGTATAACCTTTATCCACTATATTTGAATCATTCAATTAGAAAGCTATTTGAAAAGTCTTCAAGATACATTAACCACCTTTTATTTGTAAATATTATCTTCAATATTGAATATTATCTTTCATTGAGGGAACCGGACAGGGTCGTTGTTGGCACTCACGATCTCAGCAAAGTTGGTGAAGAAAATGTAAGAATCATTGAAAAGAGATATAAACACCGATCCTATTACCAAGTAGACAAAGGTAATGACATCATGCTTCTCAAAGTAAGTACTGTAGAGTTATATTTGTATTTATTCATTTAGCAAACTATGGATAAGCTTAAAATGAGAATAATTTGGGTAAAACTGTGAGCTGCATTTGGGGCCTGTTGACATGTGTTTTTGAGGACAAAGGAAGATGGGGGAAGGTGAGAGCATGTCCTGATTTGCATTCAACTTAGATCTAGCTACCGTGTTTGTGATATTAAGAGAGGTCCCTTGGGTTTCTCTGGTGCTTATCAATAGTAGCAGTTAAGTGAATACTGTTCAAACAATACCTGTGTTTGTGTTTTATATTGATTTCTCTGTTTTATCCTTTCATAAATGTAAGGACTACAAATGGCTATAAACATTCTGGGCTGGTTGGAGTAAACAGGGTTTTATTGCTCTGTGGGGGAGGTGTAGGTATGCAGGCCTTGAGACCTTTTGTTGGAAAGTGAGCCTGTTTGGTTTCCTGCTGGCCAGAGTTGCGTCTCCCAATGAGATGACCTGAAAAGATGACCAGCTGACCTAACACCAAACCCCTCCTTCTTACTCTGGTATATCTCCGGTGGATCCCTGGCGTTCGGCCTCTTCTTCACATGCTGCCCTCGGGTGAAAGTAGCTCTGCAGTATGCGGACCAGGGCAGGAGTAAGCCGGCATTACTCCTTAAGCATTACAATATAACTGTAATATATCATGTTGTATTGTAATGATTGTATTGCATTGTCATATTGCCATTAAAGTAGATTATTGTTAACGGTTACTTTGTAGATATGGATTCCTTCCTGTATTATAACCAGCTTCATAGGAACGCGCGGAGATTTGAAAAGCGGACCAGTTATCCCTCCAAATCTCTAACAAAATGGTGACCCGACGTCTAGATATAACGAAGCGGAGGAAGAATTCAGACGCTTTCAAACATCTCAGACAATCAGCAGGACTCTGCAACTTTGCAAATAAGGTAAGCAGACGATGAAAGTCGCCTGTCTGTAATTGGATACGCTAAAACTTTAGGATTGTCTGTAGGCGTTTCAAAGTGTTTTTATAGTTTAAATGGAATATACAATGCATATTTTACTATGTTAGGAAAGTTATATACAAAACGTAAACGTTGATCGACAGGTAGACGAAAGTCCTGCGTGACGTAAAATAGAGCAGTTTGGCGTGGATCTGCAGGTAGATTATTCCTGAGTGGCGTAGAAATGGTGCAGTTTGTGTGAATGCGAGGTTTGAATCCTGCACGGCAAAACCTGGAAACTCGATAAATCAGATCGAGTCGCCGTTTAAAACTGGGGTTTAAATAACAGACCAATGCTAAAAGCTTAAAGCCAGAGGTCTGTTATATATTAAACCAAGGTAGAGCGTTTCCCTTTGTCTGGAAACTTCTGCTGCTGCCATCTAGTGGCTGAAAGGGGGTATCACACCCTTGAAACTTCTGCTGCTGCCATCTAGTGGCTGAAAGGGGGTATCACACCCTTGAAACTTATGCGAGCTTAGAGTTTAATCATTACATTGCTGGCCGGTATTGAAGACGGGAAGCACGTTCCCAGTATATTAATTATAACTGATTTTGGTAAACTGGTACAAAACAATAAGGGATTGAACATTTTTTACAACGACAGCACCAGGAGATGAGTAAACTCAAGAATCTGTAGAGTGTAAATACATTGTGCAAAACACATTTTACACTCGAACTGTTTGCAAATGTAGACAATATAAATAAATGTTCAGAAAGAAGACATAGGCCTACACTTGATTCAAATTTCATTACTGTGATCCGATTGGTGTGCTCTGCAGGTTTACTATTGTTCGAAGTAACAGTGGGATTTAAAATGAGAGAAGATATGGAGATGTTCTTTCATAGTGTGTGGAATATGTGATGCTGGAAACATGTAAGTATTTCAGAGTTGTGTTGGGTAAATATGTAACAATGGATGAAACAATTTTTGGAGTGAGTTTTTGTAATATCATAAGTAGACATTAATTATGTTGTTTAGATGGCATTTAACAACTAAGACAGATAGTATGATTAGAAAGAGACAGAGTGGAAAGGGTTGGATTTATTTAACATCAGTGTGCTAGACTTCTTATAGGTAATGTGTACCGGGACCTGGACTCCCCCTCTGAGTTAGAAAGGCTTTGATCCCGACCCTCCAAGCAGACAACGAGACCTAACCCAACAGGAGACTCCTCCTTCTCCATCGTACAGACAGAGAACCAGAGCTGAACCAACAACGACCTGAGGCATCCAGAACCAAACCAGCATGCTGACAAAGAGGCACACTCTCATCGGTCCCTCAAACAGGACATGAAGTTCCAAACTGCGCCGCGAGATTTGGCACAATAGACATGAGAGCAGAATCCGCCCTCCATAAAAACAGCAGAGAGACTGTAAAGGAGGAGTGCAACAACAGTGGCATGATGGGGCTGCAGATGTGACTGGGCCAATGGCGGCCTACAAAAGTTACAGCGGATGGATTCAACAGCTGATGGACTGAAGAGAAGACAGAATCAGAGGAGTTGGCATGGTCGATTAGAAGTGAGGAGGCTGGGGTCACGGCTTGAGAAAACCAGGGGAGGAGGAAAGGAGAACGGGAATGAGTGAGTTACACATAAACGCACTTATTCACAAAACGCACATTTAAATAACTTGAATTAACTTCATAAATACGGAAAGACAGAAAGATTTATTAATCATTTGGTAAATTAAAAATAGCAGTAAAGAGGAAACTATTAAAGTAAAATGATAATCATCCTAAAACACACTGACAGAGTATAACCATATTCTTCAATATTTTCATCATGTTAACAATTCATTCTTTAAGACATTTTTATTCACGTGTGAATAAAGTAGTGATCTCATTGGTTACAATATTGATCACCATTAAAAGGATAGTTTTAGGAACCACTCTATAGGACAAATCTTTGTTTGTATTAATGGCTAGTGCCAAGCCACATATTAAATTCCAATCTAAAGTGTTGATTTCACCATTGTGGCATAGTTATTACCAGACTTCGGTTTTAAATCCTTGATAAAGGAGGGAGTAATTGTTGCATGTTCGGACACCCAAGGTTCCACACACTGCTAAAGAGTTTAACATCGTTTTTTAAGTAGACCAGAATTATAATGAGCTATGAAATGCAGAGCGACACAGATCCTAGTAATGTTTTGACTCAAGATAATAGTTATTGTACAAAAGTTTCTGAAATAGATCATTAGACATTTTAATTAGTAGTGGTACTCGAAGGAAGTGAGTTTTGTACCAAGTTTCAGGAAAAGTGGGAGGCGGAAGTCCCAATGACAAGTGAGAATCATCTTGAAAATTATAGTTGAAATCGTGACATATTTTTGTAGACAAAGGATACTGGCCTATGCTGAAATGTCAAAGTCTCTGCAGAGCACGACACATGGCCAAAAAAGACGGAGACCAACTGACCTTTGACCCTGACCGACAATGTAACTTGACAAGGCACTGTGGATGACTGACTCTGGGGTGAACCTGACCAAACTTGACATGACAACCAGACAGTGTGAGTGTGAATGTATGCCGGCATGTGATCAGTGTAACTGCATGATTCTAAAACAATAACTAACCAAGCATGTTTTTGGACTAACATATTATTTTGGAGCTCCAAGGGAAACGAGAGGTTTCCTAAAAATTCCACAAAAAGGGGAAACCGCACATGTGATATTTTCCTCTCACATGAGTTGGCGGTTTGCAAATGTAAAAGCTGAAGATTCTGTTTCTTTTAGGCCTGAAGGACGGAGAGGAACACTTCTTTTCACTGAAGTGTTCACTGTGGAAATAATGATAATAATGTTCGTTATGTTCCTAACCAATTACCTGACAGTTTTTGTTCCCCTCCCATTACAGGCTTTTGTTACACATGAGTTCATGTGTAAAAAGGGGGGAGTGAGTATAATGTATCAATGTCAACATGGCTGTAAAATTCACAATTTAAATTTTTCTTTTAAGGATTGACAGAAACCTTCCGCCCCAACCCAGATGTTCAAACTGAGCATTGAATGTAATTAACCTGCTCCATATCTGGGGATAAGATACTGTTTGATGAATGTTGAGATGTTTCTAAATATTGATTTGAATTATAGCAGGTAACAAAGAATCAGTGGCCAAGGGGCTACTGTGAAACCGAAGAAGTTGACCTGTGATAATGAAACAATTTTGTAATATTTTAACAGACATTAGAGCAACTGAGGTTTGAAATGTAGAAAGAACATATTACAGTTAAAGCTAAAACATAGTAATGTAATGAGACAGAATTTAATTTAGACAACATCATGTAACTAGCCTGGTAAAGAAGTAAAAGCCATAGACTTTATTGTTTAGGTCATTATGGGGATATACATTTCATCTAAATTTAGAATAGAAAGACATTTGATGACAGTTTGTTGGAATTCTGTATTCATTTTTTCAGCGTGATAATATCTAAGCACTGACAGGTAGAAGCAGTATCACCAGGAAATCATTCACTTTGTTAGCATCGTGATTTTGGTTGTTTTTGAATCCATAACATTAGTGTGTTTCTTTACCAGAAACATTAGCAGTTCATATTAGATTTGGATTTTAAATAGGATTTCATTTAAAAATAAACACGGATGTTTGTCAGAAATTCAGAGCTATTGAAATATGTTATTTAGTTTACCTAAAGATGTTGAGGTTCTTATTTAGTTGGCACAGTCCAAGTATTAAGATTCTGAAGCTGCACTGGCAGATAGGAGGTCTACAATTGATTTAGAAAACCTGTTCACAGACGGCTGTTGTTTCAAGACACCCCACCAACAGGCTCCAAGTGGGTCAAAACAGCTGAGCGTAGGCTTGAGGGAGTTGTATCAGATTTCTCCACACAGGTCACTGGCGCCAAAAGGGGGACCCGAGAAGCACGAGGACAAAGTGGCTCAACCCCAGGCTCTCCGACCCCGACCGAGTGACCCAGCGGACCTCTTATGCCGTCTGCCTGGGAGAAAAGGGGGACAGCTCGTACCACGGGAGCCAGTGTGCGGCGGGGAAACCACCTGCTAGGACCAGGGGACGACATCAGGACGGACGTGGCCCTGGCAGACGTGGACTACTCGGAAGCAGCAGACTGGAGGAGCAGGACCCTGGAGACATCCTTACAGCAGACGACCCGGGAGGCATCATCAGCGGGCCGGAGAAGGAGGACCCTGGAGACATCTCTACAGCATCGACCCGGAAGCCGCCATCAGCGGGCCGGAGGACGAGGAGGAGGAAGACATCTCTCTAGCAGGCAGCCCAGAAGCTGCCGTCAGCGGATTGGGGGACAAAGACACGGCAAGCCAGGACGGCACAGGGAACTTGTCGAGGCAGCAGAGGAGTCTACTTCGCTCTGATCAGTTCCACCCGTGAAGGGCAAGCTGCATCTCCCCCTCCCTATTAGCTGTCCTTGTGGGCTATTCCTCCGAGGGGGGGGGGGGGCTGATGATTCTAGCACTCAGCTACCCCCTCATGGTTCCTTCACTGCCATGGAAAGTGGTGTTCTGTCTCCATGAAGGTTTCAAGTACTCTAAATACCAGCTTCGGATGGATTTACGGACACAGTAGAAAATAATGACAGTGGGTATATTTCAAAATGCCTTGTCTAAGTTTATCTCTGGAGAAGGAGATAAAAAGGGGGATTTGTAGAGTTATATTTGTATTCATTCATGTTAGCAAACTATGGATAAGCTTAAAATGAGAATAATTTGGGTAAAACTGTGAGCTGCATTTGGGGCCTGTTGACATGTGTTTTTGAGGACAAAGGAAGATGGGGGAAGGTGAGAGCATGTCCTGATTTGCATTCAACTTAGATCTAGCTACCGTGTTTGTGATATTAAGAGAGGTCCCTTGGGTTTCTCTGGTGCTTATCAATAGTAGCAGTTAAGTGAATACTGTTCAAATAATACCTGTGTTTGTGTTTTATATTGATTTCTCTGTTTTATCCTTTCATAAATGTAAGGACTACAAATGGCTATAAACATTCTGGGCTGGTTGGAGTAAACAGGGTTTTATTGCTCTGTGGGGGAGGTGTAGGTATGCAGGCCTTGAGACCTTTTGTTGGAAAGTGAGCCTGTTTGGTTTCCTGCTGGCCAGAGTTGCGTCTCCCAATGAGATGACCTGAAAAGATGACCAGCTGACCTAACACCAAACCCCTCCTTCTTACTCTGGTATATCTCCGGTGGATCCCTGGCGTTCGGCCTCTTCTTCACATGCTGCCCTCGGGTGAAAGTAGCTCTGCAGTATGCGGACCAGGGCAGGAGTAAGCCGGCATTACTCCTTAAGCATTACAATATAACTGTAATATATCATATTGTATTGCATTGTCATATTGCCATTAAAGTAGATTATTGTTAACGGTTACTTTGTAGATATGGATTCCTTCCTGTATTATAACCAGCTTCATAGGAACGCGCGGAGATTTGAAAAGCGGACCAGTTATCCCTCCAAATCTCTAACAGTACACATTTTTTTTGGATCAAATTAGTAATTTAACTTTCAGCTTCATATTCAGCCATTTTTTGTTGCATTGAAGTCTGAAGAATAAAAAAGTATTATCTTATATTACAGACATTGCTAGTTTTGTGAGATTTACCTTGAGATTTTGTTCCTCTCCAGTTGAAGAAGAAAGTTGCCGGGAACAAAAAACAAATCATTGCCCTTCCTCCTTCTAATATGCACAATCAAGAAAAGAAAACCTGCCATGTAGCTGGATGGGGTTTCATAAAGACTGGTCGTGGAGTTGTTGATAGGCTGATGATGGTGGATGTGTCAGTCATAAACCTGAACGCATGCTCTAAGTCAGGGGTGTCAAACTCAATTTCATCGTGGGCCACATCAGCATTATGGTTGCACTCAAAGGGCCGGTTGTGGCTTTAAGACTTTATAAATATACATATATATAATATTGTGGTGGCACGTTATTGGACATAATTCACCTTCAGGCTTGTGTTGCAACACGGACCCGTTAAGAGTGTGACACCGGAAGTTAGATTCATTCAGGCTAGCATGACATGCAGTAGCAACAAGTGTATTCCAGTCTTGTGTTTGAATGTATAATAAAGTGTGGAGTTCCATACTGAACACACCGCCTCCGACTCCCATTCATCGGCTCTACACTGGTGACCCCGACTTTTCCGAGAAGGTTTCCGGAAAATTAACGAACATGGCTGAGCGCGATGTTTTCGTAAAGCTGCCGGAGTTTTGGGAGAATGCCGCAGCGCGTGGTTTGCACACGTGGAGGCGCACTTCACCTGCCGACAGGTCCGTGACGGGGACCTGAAATACTACCACGTTGTAGCAGCGGTAGGAGGCTCCACGTCGTCCAGGTTGGTTGGTTTTATCACAGACCCCCGACACCATGGCAAATATGAGGCGATTAAGGCCCTCCTCCTTAAGACATTTAGCTTATCTGCTAAGGAGAGGGCCCGCCAGTTGCTTGACATTCAGGGCCTAGGAGACAGCAAGCCATCTCAGCTAATGGAGAAAATGCTAAATCTGCTAGGGGGGAAGATCCCCGGATTTTATTCACGGAGATTTTCCTGCGTCAATTGCCTCCCCAGGTCCAGACGGCGCTGGCCAACACGCCTGTCACGGAGCCCCGTGTCTTGGCTGAGGAAGCGGATTGTTTTTTCCTGGCTACACAACAGCCCGGTGCAGAGACGTTATCCGCAACGCTCAGCGGCCCATCTGCAGTCAAGAAAGCGTGGCGGGGGCAGGACACGGCTGTATCGAGCCGGCGTGGAGACACCGGAGAGTGCTTTTACCACGCACGTTTCGGGACAATGGCGAAGAAATGCATCGATCCGTGCAGCTACAAACCCCCGGGAAACGGAGGGGCCGGCACTCAGTAGTGGCCCTGAGCGTCGGCGGCACGTGCAGGCTCCTCTTCGTCAGCGTCAGCGTTTCGGGGAGCCTGTTTCTGTGTGACACAGGCGCTCAACGGAGCGTAGTTCCCGCGTCGAGTGAAGACGTCACCCGGTGGTCCCATTCGCACGTACGGCGTGAGGACTATGTATTTGTGCATCGGAGGACCGCGTTTCAGCTGGGATTTTGTGACAGCGGACATTTATTTTCCCCTCCAAGGAGCGGATTTATCCGGTGCCGCACATTCAGGACTTTTGGGCGCATCTGGCCGGTACGGGGGTGTTTTCCAAGGTGGACCTGGTGCGTTGATACCACCAGGTGCCCATGCACCCCCTGGACATTCCCAAGACGGCAGTGATAACACCTTTTGGACTTTTTGAGTTCCTGCGGATGCCTTTTGGGCTAAATAATGCCGCTCAGACGTTCCAGCGCCTGATGGATTCGGTGCTGCGGGACCTGCTGTTTGTGTTTGTCTACCTCGACAGAGGCTCACAGTTCACGTCCGAGCTCTGGAACGCCGTGGCGAGTGGTTTGGGGGTTAAGCTGCACAAGACTACCGCTTATCACCCTCAGGCTAACGGCCTCTGTGAGCGGTTCCATCGCTCCATGAAGGCGGCCCTCAAGGCCGGCCTTACGGACGGGAATTGGGTCGACAAGCTGCCCTGGGTGATGGGCCTGAGGACTGCGCCTAAAGAAGACCTGCAGTGCTCTACGGCTGAGATGGTATACGGTCAGCCGCTGAGGGTTCCTGGGGATTTCCTCCCTAATGCATCGGCTCCCTGGTCGGCGTCAGCCCAGCGGGTTTTCCTGCAGGACGCCGCTGAGGCCTTTGCTCCGATCCCTACTACTCAGCGTGGTACTCAGGTGTCCTGGATTCCCGCAGAGCTCCGCTTGGCGGGGCACGTGTTCATCCGGCACGATGCGCACAGAGGCCCCCTGCAGCCCCCTTTCCGGGTCTTGGAGCACGGGGACAAGCACCTGGTGGTCGACCTGGGTGGCAAGGCCGAGCACGTCTCGGTGGACCGGGTGAAGGCTGCTCACCTGGACTTAGACCAGCCGGTGGTGCTGGCTCGACCTCCGCGACGGGGCCGCCCCCCGGCCTCGACCCCGGTCACAGATTTAAGACCTGTTGTTCCGGTCCCTCACCTTCCGGAGGCCGCACAGGCGGAAGTCACTTTTCCGGACTCCCGTGCTCAGGAGTCGTGGGGGTCGGCGTATCGTTCCTCCCCGCCATGCTGATTTTGTTTATGTGTGAATTCTGGGGGTGCTTGTGTGGTGACACGTTATTGGACATAATTCACCTTCAGGCTTGTGTTACAACACGGACCCGTTAGAGTGGGACACCGGAAGTTAGATTCATGCAGGCTAGCATGACATGCAGCAGCAAGTGTATTCCAGTCTTGTGTTTGAATTAGGGCCGGGACTCGATTAAAAAAATTAATCTAATTAATTAGAGGCTTTGTAATTAATTAATCGAAATTAATCGCATTTTTAATCACATATACATATTTGACCTGAGAACAGTGAGAAGCAATTTTTTTCACATGGATTTTAGTATACCATTAGGCGCATTCACACCGCAGTACTTTTCCCACAAAGGTTCATGAGAACTCTTTGAACCTGGGGGAGGATTAGGCAAATGAAGCCGCTGACGTCACTTCTTCTTCTTCTGCTTTGGGTTTACTGGCAGGCCGCAAACCACTTCACGGCGTATACTGCCGCCCAAAGTCCCCGGAGTTGGGGACTGGCTTCAGTAGAAGCTGCTGGGAGTCCCAGCAGCTTCTACTGAAGCCTTCCGAGTAAATTGCCAGAACGCCGACACCTCCTCATCTCCACCGCTCCCATGTTTTATTTTGTGTTGCCATAAGTTAGTCTCTCTGCGTTTCTGCGTTGGGCTAATGCTAATAATGCTAATGCGAGGATAATAAAATGGCGGCTTCACAAAACTTTTTGGGAGTTTTACGGGGTGTGGTTTGCAATCCGCCCAGCCAATCAGACATATAGCTCTTTTCTCACAAGAGAGCCGTACGAAAGTCCCTGCTCTCTAGCAGCTCTCTGCTCTCTAGCAGGGACTTTCGTGGGGGTAAAAAGGTTCTCATGAACTAATTTTAGTACCGGCTCTTTTTGGTGTGAACGCGATAAAAGAGGCTAACGTCCACGCTAGCTTCCACGCTAGCTGCTATATGTTTTGCATTGAGGTGATACTTGAGGCTTGATGTGCTGCGGTGTTATGCGAATTCCTTTTTGCATAATTTGCACACAACCGTGCTCTTATCGACGCTTCCATCCGTCCGTTTTTTAAAACAACATTTCCCACTGTTGTTCACTGTGGTTTGTTGTTGTCTGAAGTCATGAACGTTAGTTGGTGCTCCAGTATAATCGGTACGCCTGAAACTCATCCAGTGAGAAACGTTCCGCGGTGCAAAAATAAGTGCGATTAAAATGCGTTAATTTTTTTAACGCGTTAATTTTTGTGTAATTAATTCATCTTAATTAACGCGTTAAAGTCCCGGCCCTAGTTTGAATGTATAATAATGTGTGGAGTTCCATACTGAACACACCGCCTCCGACTCCCATTCATCGGCTCTACAATATATACAAAATAATGTATAATACATCATTTCCTGTGCATTGGATTATTATCGGATAGGGTAATAACTTCATAATTAACTACGTCTGAAAGCAGAAGTTTAGGGTAAATAATTGCAAGTCTCTTCAGTGCGCATGTCACAAAACAAGATGCATTGTGGGACATGTAGTTCATGGGCAACGTGCTCCTGTAAAGTGAAGTGTAACCGTATAATAAACGTATTATATTCTTTGCATGCTCTTGCGGGCCACATTAAATGAAGTCGCGGACCGGATTTGGCCCCCGGGCCTTGAGTTTGACACCCCTGCTCCAAGTCATGGGGTGGTATTCCTTCCGATGTTATCTGTGCCGGCGGTTATGGCAGCCACAAAGGCTTCTGTCAGGTATGATTTCACTTTGTTGATGTAAAATGTAAGCTAGTATAAAAATGCTTTAAAAATCTTAAATAAAATAATGAATAATATTCCTTGTTGACAGGGTGATTATGGTGGTCCTCTGGTGTGTGACGGGATAGCTGTTGGTGTTGTGTCTTTCAACAACAACAAAATCTGTACCCAAATTATCCCAACGTCTACACAGAGATCTCCAAATACCTTGGCTGGATCAACAGTTAAAAAGCTTAATATTATGCAATATCATAAAGCTTTGCTTCAGCACACTTTGAATGTATTTAGGAGGGGAGGCTGTGTCTCAGCTGCTCTGTCAGTGTTCGCTCAATGTTGTTTTCTCTTTTCTTTATCCGAACACATGAGGTTTGAATCACTTATAGGAAAACGTTTTACTTCAGCAAACATTCATTGTAATATGGAGGCTTTGTGGTGTCACAGATTGGTCTATCAAGGTTTATTTCATCAGTATACATTCATTTTGTATGTTTAAATAATCATAATGAGATCCTGCACTTGGAGAGGTTGAGCATGTGACGTCACCATAGTTTCAATGTCGGATTAACAGTATCAGAAATCTAACTCAGCTGAAATTGTTTTACATGCTTTTATTACTAGTCGCTTGGACTACTGCAATTCTCGTGGTCTCCAAAAAAAATCTTTAAAGAAATTGCAATTAATTCAGAATGCTGCGGCCAGGATTTTAACAAACACAGAAAAAAGGGATCGCATTTTCCCTGTGCTGGCATCACTGCACTGGTTACCGGTGTCTTTCCGAGTTGATTTTAAAATGCTTTTAATTATTTACAAGGCTTTACATAACCTGGGCCCTACACACATCAGGGACTGCCTTTCTTTTTATAACCCAACAAGGACACGCGGATCCTCCGATGCATTTCTTTTAGAAGTACCTAAAGTAATACACAATACATCTGGGGAGGCTGCTTTATGTTTTTCCCATTGGATCTTAGAACAGCAAACTCCATTAGAGTTTTTAAAAGTAAATTGAAGACCTATCTTTTAATTTGGAGTAATTTTAGAGGTATAACAGTTTATGTTGTATTGTTTTATGGTTCTGTGATATAACTCTTTCTTGTTTGTTTATAACTTGTTTTTAATTATGTTCCTCCTTTTTATTTTGTATCTGTAAAGCACCTTAGGCTGCATCTTGCATTAAAGGTTCTATAATAATAATAATAATAATAATAATAATGCATTTTATTTTAAGATTGCTTATCTAGAAACTCAAATACACAGTAAAGCAATAGGGTTTTATGCAAATGTATTATCTTGGCATGATAAAAAAAAAGGTATCCATTGAGCTGTAGGGGAGAAGAGAGGGGAGGCAATCTTACTTCTCAGTACAGCAACCGTACCTAATGTGAAAGGCACAAAGGTTCATCAACATATATTTCAATATATTATCATAAGTTAAACTGTTCATTATGTAGACACTCCATTCTAAAATATTGTATATATCATCAATATTTGATTTGAACTATAGCCTTTTTGTATTTGTTTATTCCACTTATGGCAATTATTATAAAACAAAACATGTACTCTTTACACAGTTTTTGTAGGCCATGATGGAAAGGAGCAGGGAGAAAATAAATCTAAATGTTTTCAATCAACTTGTTGACGATGGTAAAGGTGGCGAATACATTTTTAAGAACAAACAATAAAAAGGTCAGATTAAAGTAGTACTAGTCTCTTATTGCTCTCTTATTGTCGTTTGAGGTGCAGAGAATGTGACCAGCAACAACACCAGACAGTGTCAAGGGTTTGCATGAGGCCTTTAGTATCCAGTCAAAATGTGTTTTATAGCACCGATACATCTGTAGCTGTTAAACAATGATAAAATCATTGAGCTCTAGTTTCATAACTGCTAGTGTGGGAACGTCACTACTCAAATCTTTAGTTGGAAACTGTGGTGTCTGTGGTTCATCTAGATTGACACGCTATGCAAAGAAATGTATGGGTTGTATCAGATAAATCAGCAAATTTGTTTTCTCTTTGGCTGAATGTCCAAAAAGTATGAATTAATTAAAAAAAAATCGCGTGAATAAAAATGTCAGATACAGAATGAAGTTAGATTATAGCAGATAAAAGAAATTCAACCTATTGATTTAAACAAACAAAAAAAGCTGTTTTTATGCAAACAAATTACACTTCAAAAGAGTGAAAGCTCCTAAGAACGTATCTAATCTATAATACATTTTGGTAAGACACTGACTAATGAGCCACAATGCTCTTTTAGATTATTTGTCAGTCAGCGTTGACATGTTTTCACAGAATGATCTTCACACTTGACTGTGATAATAATACTGACACTCAGACTTTGAGATGGAAACTGGTTACAGTAACTCGTTTTATTTATGGTGCAACATCGCAGTAATAAAAAGACAACAGCCCAAATGTGAAAGCTGAAATGTAGATCCATACCAAACAATTTTGATTATTTTTCACATATTTCATCCAACTTAATGTGACTAAAGGTTATTTAGCCACATTAAGGATAAGTATTATCCAAACAGTGACAAGAATATCCCAGAATTTTCAGAAAAAACACGATACTTGATATTTAAATAGATACAAAAGGATCACTTCAAGCAAATTACATCAAATGTTGTAGAGAATAAATTGTTGACCATGTGAAAACTCAGCCACGCTGTTCACATAATTCATGTGCTTCAGGCTGTGGAGGCCGCAGAACCACAGGCCTTATAGATACTGAAACATCTACAACACTTCATGAGTTGTCATTTCTTTACTACCACATGCACTCATCACTTTAACACAATTAAAGTTTGCACAGAGTCGCTGACTGAGGGAACTGGTTTATCAAAGGGTCGACACGACACCCAAAGACAACAGGTTCAGTTTGCTGCAACTTCTTACAACTCTTGCACTTCATGGTAAGATTCCCACATGTCTCTTTACTACAAATGCAGTATTAACTCATCCTTCTTTTCAGCACTTGGTAGTGAAATCATAAATGGTGAAAAGGTCCCGGAGAACAAAATGCAGTTTATGGCCTCGGTTCAGAACAGCAGAAACAAACATATCTGTGGAGGATTCCTCATCAATTATGACTTTGTGGTCACTGGGCACGTCACTGTACCCAGCAAGAAAAAAATGGAAAAAGAAAAATCTCCAACGAGGCGTTCTGGGGCAGCCTAGACAGGTCTTTTCTGTGTTAGAGTTTTACTCGCTACAGGGTGTACTTTGAGGGTTTGTGACTTTGCAGACGGTTTACATGCATAAAAAGCTACATAACACACAAGGGCACGGGTAATAACCGGAAAAGCATGACATGGGACCATTAACAATGTTTTAACTTTGTAGAATGCCACACTCTATTTTGGCTGTCGAACTAGTTTACTTTAATTATTGGACCGTAACATAATCTACAGCAGTGGTTCTCAACCTTTTTACACCAAGTAGGCCTACCACCTGAGAAAATAGTTGGCTCTCCAAGTACCACCATATGACCAATGTTAAAATACAGTCTATGCACAGTTCATGCAGGACTCTGAGGCAAATGTATTCATAATAACATTATTTATTGTCAGCCAGTGTTTAATGAATAATGTAATAATCAGTTGAATCCTTTCATCAAAGTTCTTTCAAAAACAAAATGTGAGTTTATAATATATAATGTTATTTGAGAAACAAGGTAATTAATGTTCTGACTAGATCTGTGTGTGTTCTCCCCTCTATCGAGGCCTACTAACTAAATCATTGCAGCATAACCGTGAGAACATAAATGTTCAAACCTGTATCTGGAAACTGGTTTCTGTGGTTTCTAAATTTGTTGTCGATTTCAAAGAAAGGTTTCAGTGGCATGTGTCGAGAATCTCCACATCAAACAATAACGGTGTTGGTGGTCTTTACTCGTTATATCAATGCAACTAAAGCTCACTTACTGTTACCAAGTCTTATCCACAAATAAGGGGGACAAAAACAAATTAGGTCTACCCGTACAGTGCATGTCCAGGAATCCTGCAGTCAGAGGGAAATATTGGGAAGGCTCTAAAACCAGCGCCAATATCATGTAGAAAGCCGACACTCATACTGCAAGACAGAAGCACACAGGAGCTACTGTAAAACAGCTAAAGATAACAAAAAAAGGGAGCTTGAAAATAACAAACCAAGAAAGAGTAACTACACTTAGAACAAACAGGGAGAACATCGGGGTAGAAGAGGATTAAAGTAGTGACGAGCACTGTGGCGAACCACACCAGGGAACATTAATGACGCACTGAAGGAGAACAGTTGGAAAGCAAGTTTATTTATACAGCACCTTTCAGCACACAGCAACCCAAAGTGCTTTACAAAATGAAATAAAAGACATTTAAAAACAAATACAGTGGAAGCACATTAACAATCACATAAAGTGGGAAACCACATAAACAGGAAGCCAATGAAACAAGGTGAGTGATTTTTATAAAAAAAAACAGGAAACAGAAACGCCAAAGTCATGAAATAACCCCAGGATAAAATACCTCCAAATCACAAGCACAATAGCTTGGTACCACTAAGAAATAAGGAGAGTTATAGGTGCCAAACAACATAATATAAAAAACGTATATATGCAGAGGGCAGTTGCCGGATATCTAGTTTGTAATGCGGGCTTGAATGAAGTGTTTTGTATTCTTTATAAAGAGGACATTTACATACATTTTTATCTTTTAATTATTAGAATTTACTTTCTTACAAGACATGATATCCTTAGTTATTAATGTCATTAAGTGACAGGTTGGGCCTTTTAAGAAATCTTCATATTCGAGTAAACATTTGCACTGCATATTGATTTTGTTTATTTTTTCAATATCCTTCCAATCTGCCTGTAACATTAGATTAATTAATGTCTGTCTGGAAACATTGAACATTAAGTGTGGCTGTGCAGATCATTTAAGCTATAAAGATATGTGCACATTTTGATGAATGCAGTCGCATCACTTGGTCATGTCCCCAAAATGTTAGCTTTTAATATAGAACAAGGTCAATTTAAGATTATATTTATCATAAATGTCATTTGTATAGAGCCAAATTAAAAAGGACTTTACTAAATTAACATATACCTTGTACTCGTGTCTGTGGATAGATTTTGTCCAGTAGCCATGGTCCCGACTCCAGTTTCGGCTCCAGTACTGGCTCTCCGGCCGACGCCAGCTCCCCGTGTCTTGTCGGCGTACCGGCCAACTCCAGCCCCTCGTCTCCTGTCGGCGTACCGGCCGACGCCAGCTCTCCATGTCCTGTTGGCGTACCGGCCGACTCCAGCTCCCCGTCTCCGGTTGGCTCTCTGTCCGGCGCCAACCCCCCGTGTTCTGTCGGCGTACCGACCGTCTCAAGTCTTCTCTCAAGTCTTCTCTCAAGTCTTCTCTCAAGTCCCTTCTGAAGTCCCCTCTCGAGTCCTCTCTCAAGTCCTTTCTCGAGTCCCTTATCAAGTTCCCTTTCAAGTCACCTCTCGAGTCTCCTCTCGAGTCTCCTCTCGAGTGTCCTCTCGAGTCTCCTCTCAAATTCCTTCTCAAGTCCCCTCTCAAGTCTCTTCTCGAGTTCCCTCTCAAGTGACTTCTCGAGTTCCCTCTCAAGTGACCTCTCGAGTTCCCTCTCAAGTCCCTTCTCTAGTCCCTACTCTATGTCCTGTGCCGTTGGGGGTCCCGCCGACTACTGTTGTGCCGGGGGTCCTGCCAACCCCATGTCCTATTCTGTTGGGGGTCCCGCCGACTACTGTTCTGCCGGGGGTCCTGCCAACCCCATGTCCTGTTCTGTTGGGGTCCCGCCGACTACTGTTCTGCCGGGGGTCCTGCCAACCCCATGTCCTGGGGTTATGTCAGGATTTGAGTTTTGTATGTCTAGTTTTGGGTTTATTTTGCTGTTCTGTTCTCCCTGTCTCATGTTTTCCTCGTTTCTTGTCTGGTCCTTCTCCCTGTGTTTTCCTTCGTGTCGTTAGTTTCCCTAGTGTGTCTGATTGTCTAATTGTGTTCACCTGTTGCCCAAAATACATTTCTGACACACAGCCATGCTGTCTGACCTCCTGCTAAATTATGAACCATCCAGATCTCTCAGGTCTTCAGGGACTGGTCAGCTTTCTGTCCCCAGAGTCAGAACTAAACATGGTAAAGCAGCGTTCAGTTATTATGCTCCAAATATCTGGAACAAACTCCCAGAAACCTGCAGGTCTGCTGCAACTCTGAATACTTTTAAATACAAACTGAAGACTTTTCTTTTTGTCGCTGATTTTAATTGAACTATTCATATCTTAGACTGCACTGTAACTTTTATCCATGTATTTTTTCTTTTAATGTTTATTTTATTAGCTTTTCTTTTTAATGACTGATTTTAAATGCCATTTTCTTAATGTCTTTCATTTTTTGTAAAGCACTTTGAATTGCCTTGTGTTGAAAAGTGCTATATAAATAAACTTGCCTTGTGTTTCTACCTCCCCTGCCCAGCTGTTTCTTGTCCCGTGATTACCGCTCTCTGTATTTAGTCTTGTCTCTTCCTGTGTTGCCCCTGTCGGTTCATTGTTTGTCTTCCCTTCACGCTTCATGTTTGTCTCTCCGGTCTTCCTCCATGTTTCTCACGGTCAGTTTTTGTGTTGTTGTTTTCTGTGCTACCGTTTCGAGTTATGCCATGTTTTGTTTATCAGCTTTTAAATAAAGCTCGCTTTTTGTTTCAAGACCTTTTTCAGTTTTTGTAGTCTGCATTTGGGTCCTACCTTTTCCACAAATCGTAACAATATGTGCGGAGGATTCCTGATCAGCGAAGACTTTGTGCTCACTGCTGCGCACTGTAGCGCCGAGTGAGTATAACCTTTATCCACTATCTTTGAATCATTCAATTAGAAAGCTATTTGAAAAGTCTTCAAGATACATTAACCACCTTTTATTTGTAAATATTATCTTCAATATTGAATATTATCTTTCATTGAGGGAACCGGACAGGGTCGTTGTTGGCACTCACGATCTCAGCAAAGTTGGTGAAGAAAATGTAAGAATCATTGAAAAGAGATATAAACACCGATCCTATTACCAAGTAGACAAAGGTAATGACATCATGCTTCTCAAAGTAAGTACACATTTTTTTTGGATCAAATTAGTAATTTAACTTTCAGCTTCATATTCAGCCATTTTTTGTTGCATTGAAGTCTGAAGAATAAAAAAGTATTATCTTATATTACAGACATTGCTAGTTTTGTGAGATTTACTTTGAGATTTTGTTCCTCTCCAGTTGAAGAAGAAAGTTGCCGGGAACAAAAAACAAATCATTGCCCTTCCTCCTTCTAATATGCACAATCAAGAAAAGAAAACCTGCCATGTAGCTGGATGGGGTTTCATAAAGACTGGTCGTGGAGTTGTTGATAGGCTGATGATGGTGGATGTGTCAGTCATAAACCTGAACGCATGCTCTAAGTCAGGGGTGTCAAACTCAATTTCATCGCGGGCCACATCAGCATTATGGTTGCGCTCAAAGGGCCGGTTGTGGCTTTAAGACTTTATAAATATACATATATAAATATATAATATTGTGGTGGCACGTTATTGGACATAATTCACCTTCAGGCTTGTGTTGCAACACGGACCCGTTAAGAGTGTGACACCGGAAGTTAGATTCATTCAGGCTAGCATGACATGCAGTAGCAACAAGTGTATTCCAGTCTTGTGTTTGAATGTATAATAAAGTGTGGAGTTCCATACTGAACACACCGCCTCCGACTCCCATTCATCGGCTCTACACTGGTGACCCCGACTTTTCCGAGAAGGTTTCCGGAAAATTAACGAACATGGCTGAGCGCGATGTTTTCGTAAAGCTGCCGGAGTTTTGGGAGAATGCCGCAGCGCGTGGTTTGCACACGTGGAGGCGCACTTCTCTGCCGACAGGTCCGTGACGGGGACCTGAAATACTACCACGTTGTAGCAGTGGTAGGAGGCTCCACGTCGTCCAGGTTGGTTGGTTTTATCACAGACCCCCCACACCATGGCAAATATGAGGCGATTAAGGCCCTCCTCCTTAAGACATTTAGCTTATCTGCTAAGGAGAGGGCCCGCCAGTTACTTGACATTCAGGGCCTAGGAGACAGCAAGCCATCTCAGCTAATGGAGAAAATGCTAAATCTGCTAGGGGGGAAGATCCCCGGATTTTATTCACGGAGATTTTCCTGCGTCAATTGCCTCCCCAGGTCCAGACGGCGCTGGCCAACACGCCTGTCACGGAGCCCCGTGTCTTGGCTGAGGAAGCGGATCGTTTTTTCCTGGCTACACAACAGCCCGGTGCAGAGACGTTATCCGCGACGCTCAGCGGCCCATATGCAGTCAAGAAAGCGTGGCGGGGGCAGGACACGGCTGTATCGAGCCGGCGTGGAGACACCGGAGAGTGCTTTTACCACGCATTTTTCGGGACAATGGCGAAGAAATGCATCGATCCGTGCAGCTACAAACCCCCGGGAAACGGAGGGGCCGGCACTCAGTAGTGGCCCTGAGCGTCGGCGGCACGTGCAGGCTCCTCTTCGTCAGCGACAGCGTTTCGGGGAGCCTGTTTCTGTGTGACACGGGCGCTCAACGGAGCGTAGTTCCCGCGTCGAGTGAAGACGTCACCCGGCGGTCCCATTCGCACGTACGGCGTGAGGACTATGTATTTGTGCATCGGAGGACCGCGTTTCAGCTGGGATTTTGTGACAGCGGACATTTATTTTCCCCTCCAAGGAGCGGATTTATCCGGTGCCGCACATTCAGGACTTTTCGGCGCATCTGGCCGGTACGGGGGTGTTTTCCAAGGTGGACCTGGTGCGTTGATACCACCAGGTGCCCATGCACCCCCTGGACATTCCCAAGACGGCAGTGATAACACCTTTTGGACTTTTTGAGTTCCTGCGGATGCCTTTTGGGCTAAAGAATGCCGCTCAGACGTTCCAGCGCCTGATGGATTCGGTGCTGCGGGACCTGCTGTTTGTGTTTGTCTACCTCGACAGAGGCTCACAGTTCACGTCCGAGCTCTGGAACGCCGTGGCGAGTGGTTTGGGGGTTAAGCTGCACAAGACTACCGCTTATCACCCTCAGGCTAACGGCCTCTGTGAGCGGTTCCATCGCTCCATGAAGGCGGCCCTCAAGGCCGGCCTTACGGACGGGAATTGGGTCGACAAGCTGCCCTGGGTGATGGGCCTGAGGACTGCACCTAAAGAAGACCTGCAGTGCTCTACGGCTGAGATGGTATACGGTCAGCCGCTGAGGGTTCCTGGGGATTTCCTCCCTAATGCATCGGCTCCCTGGTCGGCGTCAGCCCAGCGGGTTTTCCTGCAGGACGCCGCTGAGGCCTTTGCTCCGATCCCTACTACTCAGCGTGGTACTCAGGTGTCCCGGGTTCCCGCAGAGCTCCGCTTGGCACGGGGCACGTGTTCATCCGGCACGATGCGCACAGAGGCCCCCTGCAGCCCCCTTTCCGGGTCTTGGAGCACGGGGACAAGCACCTGGTGGTCGACCTGGGTGGCAAGGCCGAGCACGTCTCGGTGGACCGGGTGAAGGCTGCTCACCTGGACTTAGACCAGCCGGTGGTGCTGGCTCGACCTCCGCGACGGGGCCGCCCCCCGGCCTCGACCCCGGTCACAGATTTAAGACCTGTTGTTCCGGTCCCTCACCTTCCGGAGGCCGCACAGGCGGAAGTCACTTTTCCGGACTCCCGTGCTCAGGAGTCGTGGGGGTCGGCGTGTCGTTCCTCCCCGCCATGCTGATTTTGTTTATGTGTGAATTCTGGGGGGGCTTGTGTGGTGACACGTTATTGGACATAATTCACCTTCAGGCTTGTGTTGCAACACGGACCCGTTAGAGTGGGACACCGGAAGTTAGATTCATGCAGGCTAGCATGACATGCAGCAGCAAGTGTATTCCAGTCTTGTGTTTGAATTAGGGCCGGGACTCGATTAAAAAAATTAATCTAATTAATTAGAGGCTTTGTAATTAATTAATCGAAATTAATCGCATTTTTAATCACATATACATATTTGACCTGAGAACAGTGAGAAGCAATTTTTTTCACATGGATTTTAGTATACCATTAGGCGCATTCACACCGCAGTACTTTTCCCACAAAGGTTCATGAGAACTCTTTGAACCTGGGGGAGGATTAGGCAAATGAAGCCGCTGACGTCACTTCTTCTTCTTCTGCTTTGGGTTTACTGGCAGGCCGCAAACCACTTCACGGCGTATACTGCCGCCCAAAGTCCCCGGAGTTGGGGACTGGCTTCAGTAGAAGCTGCTGGGAGTCCCAGCAGCTTCTACTGAAGCCTTCCGAGTAAATTGCCAGAACGCCGACACCTCCTCATCTCCACCGCTCCCATGTTTTATTTTGTGTTGCCATAAGTTAGTCTCTCTGCGTTTCTGCGCTGGGCTAATGCTAATAATGCTAATGCGAGGATAATAAAATGGCGGCTTCACAAAACTTTTTGGGAGTTTTACGGGGTGTGGTTTGCAATCCGCCCAGCCAATCAGACATATAGCTCTTTTCTCACAAGAGAGCCGTACGAAAGTCCCTGCTCTCTAGCAGGGACTTTCGTGGGGGTAAAAAGGTTCTCATGAACTAATTTTAGTACCGGCTCTTTTTGGTGTGAACGCGATAAAAGAGGCTAACGTCCACGCTAGCTTCCACGCTAGCTGCTATATGTTTTGCATTGAGGTGATACTTGAGGCTTGATGTGCTGCGGTGTTATGCGAATTCCTTTTTGCATAATTTGCACACAACCGTGCTCTTATCGACGCTTCCATCCGTCCGTTTTTTAAAACAACATTTCCCACTGTGGGTTGTTGTTGTCTGAAGTCATGAACGTTAGTTGGTGCTCCAGTATAATCGGTACGCCTGAAACTCATCCAGTGAGAAACGTTCCGCGGTGCAAAAATAAGTGCGATTAAAATGCGTTAATTTTTTTAACGCGTTAATTTTTGTGTAATTAATTCATCTTAATTAACGCGTTAAAGTCCCGGCCCTTGTTTGAATGTATAATAATGTGTGGAGTTCCATACTGAACACACCGCCTCCGACTCCCATTCATCGGCTCTACAATATATACAAAATAATGTATAATACATCATTTCCTGTGCATTGGATTATTATCGGATAGGGTAAAAACTTCATAATTAACTACGTCTGAAAGCAGAAGTTTAGGGTAAATAATTGCAAGTCTCTTCAGTGCGCATGTCACAAAACAAGATGCATTGTGGGACATGTAGTTTATGGGCAACGTGCTCCTGTAAAGTGAAGTGTAACCGTATAATAAACGTATTATATTCTTTGCATGCTCTTGCGGGCCACATTAAATGAAGTCGCGGACCGGATTTGGCCCCCGGGCCTTGAGTTTGACACCCCTGCTCCAAGTCATGGGGTGGTATTCCTTCCGATGTTATCTGTGCCGGCGGTTATGGCAGCCACAAAGGCTTCTGTCAGGTATGATTTCACTTTGTTGATGTAAAATGTAAGCTAGTATAAAAATGCTTTAAAAATCTTAAATAAAATAATGAATAATATTCCTTGTTGACAGGGTGATTCTGGTGGTCCTCTGGTGTGTGACGGGATAGCTGTTGGTGTTGTGTCTTTCAACAACAACAAAATCTGTACCCAAATTATCCCAACGTCTACACAGAGATCTCCAAATACCTTGGCTGGATCAACAGTTAAAAAGCTTAATATTATGCAATATCATAAAGCTTTGCTTCAGCACACTTTGAATGTATTTAGGAGGGGAGGCTGTGTCTCAGCTGCTCTGTCAGTGTTCGCTCAATGTTGTTTTCTCTTTTCTTTATCCGAACACATGAGGTTTGAATCACTTATAGGAAAACGTTTTACTTCAGCAAACATTCATTGTAATATGGAGGCTTTGTGGTGTCACAGATTGGTCTATCAAGGTTTATTTCATCAGTATACATTCATTTTGTATGTTTAAATAATCATAATGAGATCCTGCACTTGGAGAGGTTGAGCATGTGACGTCACCATAGTTTCAATGTCGGATTAACAGTATCAGAAATCTAACTCAGCTGAAATTGTTTTACATGCTTTTATTACTAGTCGCTTGGACTACTGCAATTCTCGTGGTCTCCAAAAAAAATCTTTAAAGAAATTGCAATTAATTCAGAATGCTGCGGCCAGGATTTTAACAAACACAGAAAAAAGGGATCGCATTTTCCCTGTGCTGGCATCACTGCACTGGTTACCGGTGTCTTTCCGAGTTGATTTTAAAATGCTTTTAATTATTTACAAGGCTTTACATAACCTGGGCCCTACACACGTCAGGGACTGCCTTTCTTTTTATAACCCAACAAGGACACGCGGATCCTCCGATGCATTTCTTTTAGAAGTACCTAAAGTAATACACAATACATCTGGGGAGGCTGCTTTATGTTTTTCCCATTGGATCTTAGAACAGCAAACTCCATTAGAGTTTTTAAAAGTAAATTGAAGACCTATCTTTTAATTTGGAGTAATTTTAGAGGTATAACAGTTTATGTTGTATTGTTTTATGGTTCTGTGATATAACTCTTTCTTGTTTGTTTATAACTTGTTTTTAATTATGTTCCTCCTTTTTATTTTGTATCTGTAAAGCACCTTAGGCTGCATCTTGCATTAAAGGTTCTATAATAATAATAATAATAATAATAATAATGCATTTTATTTTAAGATTGCTTATCTAGAAACTCAAATACACTTACACAGTAAAGCAATAGGGTTTTATGCAAATGTATTATCTTGGCATGATAAAAAAAAAAGGTATCCATTGAGCTGTAGGGGAGAAGAGAGGGGAGGCAATCTTACTTCTCAGTACAGCAACCGTACCTAATGTGAAAGGCACAAAGGTTCATCAACATATATTTCAATATATTATCATAAGTTAAACTGTTCATTATGTAGACACTCCATTCTAAAATATTGTATATATCATCAATATTTGATTTGAACTATAGCCTTTTTGTATTTGTTTATTCCACTTATGGCAATTATTATAAAACAAAACATGTACTCTTTACACAGTTTTTGTAGGCCATGATGGAAAGGAGCAGGGAGAAAATAAATCTAAATGTTTTCAATCAACTTGTTGACGATGGTAAAGGTGGCGAATACATTTTTAAGAACAAACAATAAAAAGGTCAGATTAAAGTAGTACTAGTCTCTTATTGCTCTCTTATTGTCGTTTGAGGTGCAGAGAATGTGACCAGCAACAACACCAGACAGTGTCAAGGGTTTGCATGAGGCCTTTAGTATCCAGTCAAAATGTGTTTTATAGCACCGATACATCTGTAGCTGTTAAACAATGATAAAATCATTGAGCTCTAGTTTCATAACTGCTAGTGTGGGAACGTCACTACTCAAATCTTTAGTTGGAAACTGTGGTGTCTGTGGTTCATCTAGATTGAAACGCTATGCAAAGAAATGTATGGGTTGTATCAGATAAATCAGCTAATTTTTTTTCTCTTTGGCTGAATGTCCAAAAAGTATGAATTAATTAAAAAAATAGCGTGAATAAAAATGTCAGATACAGAATGAAGTTAGATTATAGCAGATAAAAGAAATTCAACCTATTGATTTAAACAAACAAAAAAAGCTGTTTTTATGCAAACAAATTACACTTCAAAAGAGTGAAAGCTCCTAAGAACGTATCTAATCTATAATACATTTTGGTAAGACACTGACTAATGAGCCACAATGCTCTTTTATATTATTTGTCAGTCAGCGTTGACATGTTTTCACAGAATGATCTTCACACTTGACTGTGATAATACTGACACTCAGACTTTGAGATGGAAACTGGTTACAGCAACTCATTTTATTTATGGTGCAACATCGCAGTAATAAAAAGACAACAGCCCAAATGTGAAAGCTGAAATGTAGATCCATACCAAACAATTTTGATTATTTTTCACATATTTCATCCAACTTAATGTGACTAAAGGTTATTTAGCCACATTAAGGATAAGTATTATCCAAACAGTGACAAGAATATCCCAGAATTTTCAGAAAAAACACGATACTTGATATTTAAATAGATAAAAAAGGATCACTTCAAGCAAATTACATCAAATGTTGTCGAGAATAAATTGTTGACCATGTGAAAACTCAGCCACGCTGTTCACATAATTCATGTGCTTCAGGCTGTGGAGGCCGCAGAACCACAGGCCTTATAGATACTGAAACATCTGCAACACTTCATGAGTTGTCATTTCTTTACTAACACAATTAAAGTTTGCACAGAGTCGCTGACTGAGGGAACTGGTTTATCAAAGGGTCGACACGACACCCAAAGACAACAGGTTCAGTTTGCTGCAACTTCTTACAACTCTTGGACTTCATGGTAAGATTCCCACATGTCTCTTTACTACAAATGCAGTATTAACTCATCCTTCTTTTCAGCACTTGGTAGTGAAATCATAAATGGTGAAAAGGTCCCGGAGAACAAAATGCAGTTTATGGCCTCGGTTCAGAACAGCAGAAACAAAGATATCTGTGGAGGATTCCTCATCAATTATGACTTTGTGGTCACTGGTCACGTCACTGTACCCAGCAAGAAAAAAATGGAAAAATAAAAATCTCCAACGAGGCGTTCTGGGGCAGCCTAGACAGGTCTTTTCTGTGTTCGAGTTTTACTCGCTACAGGGTGTACTTTGAGGGTTTGTGACTTTGCAGACGGTTTACATGCAGAACAAGCTACATAACACACAAGGGGACGGGTAATAACCGGAAAAGCATGACATGGGACCATTAACAATGTTTTAACTTTGTAGAATGCCACACTCTATTTTGGCTGTCGAACTAGTTTACTTTAATTATTGGACCGTAACTTAATCTACAACAGTGGTTCTCAACCTTTTTACACCAAGTAGACTTCCACCTGAGAAAATAGTTGGCTCTCCAAGTACCACCATATGACCAATGTTAAAATACAGTCTATGCACAGTTCATGCAGGACTCTGAGGCAAATGTATTCATAATAACATTATTTATTGTCAGCCAGTGTTTAATGAATAATGTAACACCACTAAGAAATAAGGAGAGTTATAGGTGCCAAACAACATAATATAAAAAACGTATATATGCCGAGGGCAGTTGCCGGATATCTAGTTTGTAATGCGGGCTTGAATGAAGTGTTTCTTATTCTTTAGAAAGAGGACATTTACATACATTTTTATCTTTTAATTATTAGAATTTACTTTCTTACAAGACATGAAATCCTTAGTTATTAATGTCATTAAGTGACTAGTTGGGCCTTTTAAGAAATCTTCATATTCGAGTAAACATTTGCACTGCATATTGATTTTGTTTATTTTTTCAATATCCTTCCAATCTGCCTGTAACATTAGATTAATTAATGTCTGTCTGGAAACATTGAACATTAAGTGTGGCTGTGCAGATCATTTAAGCTATAAAGATATGTGCACATTTTGACGAATGCAGTCGCATCACTTGGTCATGTCCCCAAAATGTTAGCTTTTAATATAGAACAGGGTCAATGTAAGATTATATTTATCATAAATGTCATTTGTATAGAGCCAAATTAAAAGGACTATACATATACCTAGTAGGCCTACTCATGTGTCTGTGGATAGATGTTGTCACCTTAAGCAACCGTGTCACATGCAGTCTCAAGACTTTGCCGATATAGTTGGGATTGATATGAAGGAAGCGGCCATTCACCCCCAATTTAGATTTTACATTTAGATCATTTTTCTGTGAAATTATGATCAAAGTGATTAAATAGTATTCGTATCACAACTTTGACTGGGAGACCATGGTCGCTCAGAAGGGAAGCAGGAAACCAGTTTCTGTGGTTCAACTGTTGCAGATTTTTTTTAAAAACAACGGCAAAATGCTGACTAATGAAATATGTTAGTGCAAACTTGCAGACAAACATGTGGATGTGGTCTGAATTAAAAATAATCTATGTGTTAATCAGACAAAGTGCTGCATAAAAGGATCGAGTTAATGCCCTGAAGAACAAAGGCAAGTCAATTGTCTTACAGGCATCATGCATGCTCTACACAAACTTCTGATTTTTCAGGTCCTGACATCTCTCGGACAAAATGGTAAGACTCCGAATTCTGTTTATTATGCTTCAATCATTAACTGAAATTAACCTACAGTATGACCTTTTACTTATTTTCAGCGGATGGGAGTAAAATCATAAATGGTGAAAAGGTCCCGGAGAACGAAATGCTGTTTATGGCCTCGGTTCAGAACAGCCGCAACCAACATGACTGTGGAGGATTCCTCATCAACGAAGACTTTGTGGTCACTGCTGCACATTGTGATGATGGGTGGGTTACCTTTGCTCTTTCAATACTCAATGATTAATGTTATTGGACCAATCCAAAGAACCTTATTTTTGCAAAACATGCAGCAGCTATTAATAAACACTACTGATTGCCTCCTGATGATCATTTGCTTAGGAATCCTACAAGTGTTGTTCTTGGTACCCACAATCTCAAGAATATTAACGACACAATGAGATACAGTGTGAAGAGATGCAAGCATCAATGTTATGAGAAGGTTGAAGAGGGGTCGGACATCATGCTCCTCAAAGTAAGTAGAGTTCCAGTAATTTGATGCTCTGTTAAATTCACTTTTAGTCTCAACAAAACCGTTAAAACAAAGCATTTACATCAATACTATGAGCAGCTTCATTTTCAAGCAACTATTTTCAAGCTTGAGGTCTGATATGGGGATACGAAGTATCCTCTATCAGACCTCTGTATTTTCTAGTTTTTTTCACTCATTTTCACTTGTGATTTTGTTTCTCCAGCTGTCCAAGAAAGCTCAACTGAACCAAAGATTGCAGCCAATTTCACTTCCAGAAACTGAGACTAAGATTACAAATATAGAAACGTGCAGTGTTGCTGGATGGGGCCTAACAAGTGTTGGTGAACCTGATGAGCTGCAAATGGTGAATGTGCCCATTGTTGACCTGGATGTCTGTAAGAACGAATGGCCTAACATGCTTCCTGAAAAAGTTATCTGTGCTGGTGGATATGGCACAAATAAAGGATTCTGTCAGGTATGCTTCCTTTCCTGTCATAGGGGTATGGTCTCATTATAAAAAGGTTATTAGAAAGAAAATGAACTAATATAGCTTCTTCCTCCTCACAGGGTGATTCTGGGGGTCCTCTGGTGTGCAACGGGAAGGCAGCTGGTGTTGTGTCTTACAACTGGGGCAAGAACTGCAGATACCCAAATAGGCCCAATGTGTACACAGATGTATCACAATACCTTCCCTGGATCAGAAAGATGATGAAGGATTGTTAAATGTAACAGATCAACATACTCTTATTGCACTGTACTGGCTCCTTAAATGTCATCTCAAAACTTGAAAAATAAAAGCTTTGTTCATAACAAACATTGTTGCTTGGCAGTTCATCAATATTATATCAACATGTACATCTACATATGTTGCATCTGTTGTTCACCTTTTTCAAACACAAAGGGTCATGTATTCTCCTGAAAGTAAAGCCAGTTTCGTATCACATGTAGCTAACCGTGTTGTATGTGTTAACGTCAATCACTTAAACCTTTTTGAATTTTGTTTGTAGAATTTATAAATATGACGCAGCTTTTAGTCTTATAATTGGGTAATGTTGCACAAAGAAACTTCAAATCCACTTAAGCTGGTTTGCATTTGTCATCCAAGATGAGTTAACATGTTCACACCTGACCCTAATGAAACAAGTGTGTGTAACCCTCAACCAGTTGCAATGGTCTCAGATCTGATGCTCAAAGGACTTGTACTAAAGTAGATGTACTAAAAGTCTGCAAGTCTTTCAATTTTTTTTCGGAGGGTTAAATGGTGGCAGATTTAATTTTTTATGATTTTATTATTTCTTCAAAACTGCTTTTACGAATTTGAAATGTTTCTACCTGCGGTGTTATTAAAAATGTGCATTAATGAGTTTGTTTCCTTTGTGGCGTTATTGCTTGTCGCAGAGTTAATAATTAACAATTATGTTTTAACTTTGTAGAATAACACACTCTATTTTGCCTGTCAAAATAGTTTACTCTAATTATTGGACAGTAACATAATATTAACTACAGGGCACAGAGAGGGAGTACAGAAAAATAAATACTTCAAACACACAAGCATGACCGATGACACAGACATTTGTTTGCCTTGGACTCAGATGCACTGCAGAGGATGGATATAACAAACACTGATAGGAGTGGCGCCCACTAATGGTCAAAAAGCAGAGAAACTGTGCAGCTCTGTGGTCCGACACAGGCCTTTTCTACTGAGTATATACAGTCGAATTATGTTGTAATGAGAGCAACAGCTTGTAATATGTTTATCAAATATGACATGTGTTGGTAGTGTAACTGAATATGGATTTGTGGTGAGAAAAACAGTGAATACTGTAGTCAGATGTGTATAATGAATAATGTAATAATCAGTCAAATCCTTTCAAAAACAAAACATGTGAGTTTATAATATATAATGTTACATGAGAAACAAGGTAATTAATGGCCTAACTAGATATGTGTTTGTTCTGCCCTGCAACGAGGCCTACTAACTAAATCATTGCAGCATAACCGTGAGAACATAAATGTTCAAACCTGTATCTGCTGGTTTCTGTGGTTTCTGTGGTTTCTTAGTTTGTTGTCGATTTCAAAGAAAGGTTTCAGTGGCATGTGTCGAGAATCTCCACCTCAAACAATGACGGTGTTGGTGGTCTTTACTCGTTAGATCAATGCAACTAAAGCTCACTTACTGTTACCAAGTCTTATCCACAAATAGGGGGACAAAAACAGGCCTACCAGTACAGGAGAGCATGTCCAGGAAACCCGCAGTCGGAGGAGAATATTGGGAAGGCTCTAAAACCAGCACCAATATCATGTAGAAAGCCGACAGTCATACTGCAAGACAGAAGCACACGGGAGCTAAAACAGCGAAAAAGCATGAAATACAAATAAAACATCTCCACACTGTACCAAACCACCTGTAAGACTGTGACAGCCCAGATAGTCCTGTAAGTGGAAAACAGTGGGCCTAACCAAAACTTTAAATAAGAGGTCTGTCTTTACTGTAGCTTTAAAGAAAATGACATAAAAGTAAAACAACTATAACATGTCACAGGTAGGCAAGCAGGTAAAGATAACAAAAAAAGGGAGCTTAAAAAAGAAAAAACAAAATTTAGAAAAAACAGGGAGAACATCAACGGGGTAGAAGAGGATTAAAGTAGTGAACCTTGAAAACGAGATGGTGCATCTCAAGGGGTTTATCCCAATCAATAAAAATGTCTATATATATAGTGACGAGCACTGTGGCGAACCACACCAGGGAACATTAACGACGCACTGAAGCAGAACAGTTGAAAACAGACAGGTATAGATGCACTCAGAACTAATCACCACAACAAGACACAGCTGCTATATGCAGGCTAAAACACAGGAGCAGCAGGGTGATCACACACACAGGTGGATCCAATCAGGACGAGGCCAACAATCACATAAAGTGGGAAACCACATAAACAGGAAGTCAATGAAACAAGGTTAGTGATTTTTACAAATAAAACAGGAAACAGAAACGCCAAGGTCATGAAATAACCCCAGGATAAAATATCTCCAAATCACAAACACAATGGGTGTTTCTCAATGTCGAGGACGCTTCCTTGGTAGGACATGTCCCTCCAAGTCACTGCCAAGCACTTCGAGATTTGTCTTGGCAGATGAGAAGCGCTATATAAATTAAATGTATTATTATTATTAAGTCAGGTCCTTCAGAAGCGAGGCAAGAATCCTTCCTAGCCTCGGAAAACGAAGAATGGTGGAACAGGCTAACAGGTGTGCAGGTGTGCGTCATATGCGAGGCCCCGCCTTAACTGGAGCGTGATATCCGCCAAAGATTTGGAAATTGGTCTGTGCGCAAAGAATTGTGGGGATTTTAAGACCACGGAGGATACACATGTGCAGCCTCGAAATGTCCCCGTGCCAACCAGCATAATATTAAAAACGTATATATGCCGAGGGCAGTTGCCGGATATCTAGTTTGTAATGCGGGCTTGAATGAAGTGTTTTTTATTCTTTAGAAAGAGGACATTTACATACATTTTTATCTTTTAATTATTAGAATTTAATTTCTTACAAGACATGAAATCCTTAGTTATTAATGTCATTAAGTGACTGGTTGGGCCTTTTAAGAAATCTTCATATTCGAGTAAAGGCCTAACATTTGCACTGCATATTGATTTTGTTTATTTTTTCAATATCCTTGCTAAATGGGGCAGCCTGCGAGCTAGTTCAGGCAGTCAACTCGAGCACTTATTCTGCATTCATACATAACGCCCCGTGCCACTCTACAACCAACCAAACAGAGTCTCTTTAATATGCCGCTCTATTTAACCTGCCACTGGCATTGCCAGATCTCTCTCCATGCATTGCTTGCTGCTGCTATTGCTGCAGCTACTTCCACGTCGCTGCTGCTTGCCTGCCCCACCACCACCCCAGCTTCCACCCCAGCTTCCACCTGTAGGCTCGGGGGGTTAGTTATTTAATCATCACTCATCGTGCTATGTATATCTGTGGAGTGATGATGCCCGAGCCTAGTCGCCAAACTCAACTATATGCTGCTTCTAAATACATGTTAAAGAAACACATGAGTTGTCTGACTGAACTGTTTTGCTTGGTTGCCAATCTGCCTGTAACATTAGATTAATTAATGTCTGTCTGGAAACATTGAACATTAAGTGTGGCTGTGCAGATCATTTAAGCTATAAAGATATGTGCACATTTTGACGAATGCAGTCGCATCACTTGGTCATGTCCCCAAAATGTTAGCTTTTAATATAGAACAGGGTCAATGTAAGATTATATTTATCATAAATGTCATTTGTATAGAGCCAAATTAAAAGGACTATACATATACCTAGTAGGCCTACTCATGTGTCTGTGGTTCTCATTCATAACACTCCGTTCGATGTCTCACTATGGGATGCGCCTCATCGCGGAGCAAACAGAAGCATCAATCTCATTACGCCAATCCTGATTGGCTGGTGATCTTGACGTCAGCGTCAGGGAATCACCCCCTATAAGTAGCTTGCGCCACGACGCATGCATCATTCAAACACCTCTTCTCGCTTCAGAGCACATCTCTATAGTAGCCGGACAAGCTTAACGGTCCACAGACTGAACCCAAATATAACCATTTCGGTCGACGGGCGCTCGCCGGCTACTCCTTCTGCTTCGCAAGAAGACGGTAATACTAACGCCAGTTAGTATTAAAATCGACCTCGCCGTTCTTTCCCCGGAAAGTAAGGTAAGGTTTTGATTTTTCTCAAGCTAGCTACGCACCCGTTGCTAGCTAGCTTCCCCTTACTACCGACACCACGGTAGCGAGGACGCTTTTCTTTTTCTCTCTCACGGAGGAGAAAAGGATTAGAAGTATATTGACACACCAGTCAATATTCTTTGAGAACAAAGGACCCACACCGTCCCCTTTTTCTCCGGATTAAGGACGGGTTGGTGACACTTTTTCTCTCAACGACGTACCTGTTACGAACGGGTCCTCTCCACGCCACGAGACGAAAAAGATGGACGCCTCTCCCCCTCACACCAGAGGAGTCAGGGACTCGAAGGCTCGGTCATGCGGCTGCGGGTTGAAGATAGCAGGCACAGACTCACACCAGGTCTGCCCGTCCTGCCTCGGGCTGAAACACGCCCAGGAGGCTATCGACAACCCCGGCTCGTGCGGGCATTGCGCCCTTTTCACCCGAAATAGCCTCCACCGACGGCTAGCACACCAAGCTAGCTTGTTGGAACAGGACTGCCTCATGTCCACTGATTCGCTGTTTGGCAATCAAGACACGGGGGCGTCTGCTGCAGAGACTGACTCCCTCACTATGTCGGTCTGGGGCTCACTAACAGCGGCAGCTGCGGAACCGGGATCCCACGCCGTGTCAGGCCGGGACCCGGTGGCGGCAAGAGACGCGGGAACGGAGCCCCACGCCTCACCAGGCGGGAGCTCCCGGCGAGACCTCACCATGGTCTCACCCGCGGGGAATGTCCTGGAATTAGACTACATGGGGGACAAAGAGGACACCTCTGAGTCCCTCCTGTCTGATTCGTATGAGCAAGAAGAATATATCTTCATGTCATCGGCTCAAACGGCAAAGCCGGGAGCGATGGCTGCTCTCCCGGGCGATAGCACACCAGCTTCGCCCTGTCTGAGCAGGGACCTGCAGGCCGCGTATCAGCGCGCTGCGTCCAGGCTGGACATCCCGTGGCCCGAAAGGGCCAAGGAGACCGCCAGGTCCCGTTACGAGGGGAAACATTCTCCCCAAGCAACGAGGACAAGGAGGCAACTCCTCCCGGTCTTCCCGGAGATGTTGGATGAGGTGTCGGTCTCGTGGAGGGACCGACCCTTTACCAACAAGGTCCCAATCCAGGGTGCCTCCTCCCTAGACTGCGACGGTATGGAGAGGCTCGGCCTGCTCCGCATACCGCCCATGGAACTGCTGGTGGCAACCCACCTCCTACCGAGGATGGGCCCGTCACCAAGCAGGAACCCAACGCTGCCAGCGAAGGTGGACCGTTTCCAGTCAACCATGACGGAACGGTCCTACAGAGCCCCAGCGTTGTCCGCCAGGGCTCTGAACGTTTCCTCACTGCTAATCGCATACCAAGCGGAGCTCTGTGAGGATATGTCGAGTAATCCTGGACTGGCCGTTCTGGACGAGTTGGCCGCGGTCACAGACATTTGTCTCCGTGTCCAACGCTGCGCCGTCCAGGCCACGAGCAAAACAATGGGGATCATGGTGGTGCAGGAAAGAGCTAGATGGCTCAACCTCACCAATCTCCCAGACCGGGAAAAGGAGGATGTGCTTGACATGCCCATCGTTCCCGAGGGGATTTTCGGCTCCGCTCTTGCCTCCATGCAAAGCAGATGCGAGTCGAAAAAGAAGGAGGACGAGGCCCTCCACCTCTGCCTCCCTCGAAGGGCCCAACCGCTGCCTTCGCAGCGGCAGCCCTTCGTCCAAGCTGCGAACCCTGCTCGGTTAAAAATACCGAAAGCGCAGAGGTCGCAGTCCGCCCCGAGTCCCCAGCCCAGGCAGGGGACGAGGGCGAGCTGGCCTAGAAAATCTCCGGTTCCGGCTGCAGCCCAGGCGCAGCCAACCCAGAATTTCGGCCAGCAGTCGAGGAAGAAGAAGCGAGCGGCGCGACAGCCCCTCCTTCTCCCCTCTGTGACGGAGCTGGAAGTCTACGGTTCCCCAGCTCTAAATGTGTTCCCGCCGCCTCGAGAGATGCCTCAACACCATCCTCAAGTCCGCATAAACAAATGTCACACACTTATTGATTTTTCTGTCACAAATCATTTTCTGCTCACGCATCCAGGCTTCGAGCCAAGGGCGCAGCTCGGAAAAATGAAAAGAAAAACAATAAACAGTCCGTCAACTGTTCCCCTTCTGAGAGCAGCTACGGCCTCTCTCAAAGGGCGGACAATTGACGGGTCTGTGAAGGCACCACCGTCACGCGCATGCGCAGTGCCGGCTGGGGCTGTAAAGGCACCACCGTCACGCGCATGCGCAGTGCCTGCTGGGGCTGTAAAGGCACCATCGTCACGCGCATGCGCAGTGCCGACTGGGGTCGTGAAGACACCACCGTCACGCGCATGCGCAGTGCCGGCTGGGGCTGTAAAGGCACCACAGTCACGCGCATGCGCAGTGCCGGCTGGAGCCGTAAGGGCACCACCGCCACACGCATGCGCTGTGTCGGTGGGGATTGTCGAAATGGGGCACCACAGTGCTCAGACACTGGAGGGCCCCATAACACAACAAATAGAGACTCAGAGGGGAAGAGACGTGACATCTCAGCTGGCTCTAAGGAGCATACAGCGGGAGATGCTCACGACATCTGCTTGGGTTTCTCAAGATGGTTACACGGAGCTACAGACTCCAAGTCACCGTCACCCCCCCTCGCCTCTCGGGCTATCTGTATTCACAAGCCCGGGGGGAGTCAACCCATATTCTGGAGAGAGAGATTCTCTCTCTCCTAGAAAGGAGGGTTTTATCTATAATGCCCGCCGAGCAGAGTCAGATTACGCAGACAAATGTCCTCGTAAAGCACCTGCTCAACATGGGTCTCATAATAAAACCAAACCCCGCGCCTCACGGCGTGCGGAGAGTATTGATTATTGTGAAATGCGTAGTGGCACTACGCCACTGGCCGCACCCGACTTTTCTAGTACGGGGCGCGCCTACGGGTGCCGTCCTTTCACGGAAGGTGGCCACCACGGACGCATGTCTGACAGGCTGATAGGGTATTTACGAAGGTCGCCCGGTGAGGGGTCTCTGGAGCAGAGACCTCCAGCGGGCGCACGTAAATCACCCGGAGCTTTTAGCGGTGTTCCCCACCCTAAAACGCTCTCTGCCTTCTCTCAGAGGACACCATGTCCTTGTGAGGACAGACAACACGACCACAGTATCGTGTATGAACCGCCAAGGGAGGTTGCGTTGTCTCCAGTCACACACACTGGCACACAAACTTATCCCTTGGAGCGGCAGACGTCTCCTCTCTCTGAGAGTGACGCATGTACCAGGAGTGATGAACCTCGGGACAGAACTACTGTCCAGAGGTGCACCACTCTATGCAGACTGGACTCCACATCCAAGGATCGTGAGTCCGCTGTGGGTGCGTTACGGCAGAGCCGCGTTAAATTTGTTCGCATAAAGAGAAAATGCTCAATGACAGCTGTTCTCTTTAATGCACGATTTAAACGCACCGTTAGGCGTGGACGCACTCGTACACGATTGACCTCCGGGTCTTCTGTACGCGTTCCCACCCCTGGCTCTGATACCCCCAACTCTGGCCAGAGTGAAGGAGCAACGCCACACACTTATCCTGATGGCTCCGCCTTAGCCCGCAACGTACGGGCTGGCGGAGATATATCGGCTGTTGTGCGGGCAGCCATGGCAGCCCCCTCTACGCAGGGACAGATTGTCTCAGGCGGGGGGGGCGATCCTTCATCCACGCCCAGAGCGCGGGGCACTATGGGCCTGACCCGTGAGTGGTACAATCTGAATACAGTGGGACTCCCTCAGAAGGTGATAAACACTATTCAGAGTGCGAGAGCTTCCTCCACCAGGTCTCTTTATGACTGTAAGTGGAGGGTGTTTGAGGAGTGGTGCCTTCAAGAAGGACACATCTCCTTTCAATGTCCTGTCATGGTGATTTTATCATTTCTACAGGACTTGATCGATAAACACAGAGCTTTCTCCACGATCAAGGTGTACCTGGCTGCTATTGCTGCATGCCATGTGGGCTTTGAGGGTAAGACGGCTAGCCAACATCCTTTGGTCTGCCGTTTTATGAAGGGAGCTCGCAGGCTCCTCCCTAGTCTCCAGGTCACTGGTGCCCTTATGGGACTTGGCAGTGGTTTTAAATGGGCTCAGAATGACCCCATTTGAACCCCTGGAAGGAGCTGACATGAAACATCTGTCAATCAAGACAGTGCTGTTACTGGCCCTGGCATCCGCCAAACGGGTCAGTGATATTCATGCGCTGTCTGTACATCCTTCATGCACTCAGTTCGCCCCAGGGCAAACGAGAGTGTTGTTGAAGCCCAACCCTGCCTTTACACCAAAGGTGGTTGGTTCGTGTACCCCAATTGACATTGAGGCATTTCCTCCGCCGCTGGTTTCCTCCGGGGAACAGCGGCAGGATCTGTTGTGTCCAGTCCGTGCTTTACGCACATATATGGACAGATCAAAGGAGCTTCGTCTTAATGACCAACTCTTTGTGTTCTGCCCTGCAACGAGGCCTACTAACTAAATCATTGCAGCATAACCGTGAGAACATAAATGTTCAAACCTGTATCTGCTGGTTTCTGTGGTTTCTTAGTTTGTTGTCGATTTCAAAGAAAGGTTTCAGTGGCATGTGTCGAGAATCTCCACCTCAAACAATGACGGTGTTGGTGGTCTTTACTCGTTAGATCAATGCAACTAAAGCTCACTTACTGTTACCAAGTCTTATCCACAAATAGGGGGACAAAAACAGGCCTACCAGTACAGGAGAGCATGTCCAGGAAACCCGCAGTCGGAGGAGAATATTGGGAAGGCTCTAAAACCAGCACAAATATCATGTAGAAAGCCGACACTCATACTGCAAGACAGAAGCACACGGGAGCTAAAACAGCGAAAAAGCATGAAATACAAATAAAACATCTCCACACTGTACCAAACCACATCCAAACCACCTGTAAGACTGTGACAGCCCAGATAGTCCTGTAAGTGGAAAACAGTGGGCCTAACCAAAACTTTAAATAAGAGGTCTGTCTTTACTGTAGCTTTAAAGAAAATGACATAAAAGTAAAATAACAATAACATGTCACAGGTAGGCAAGCAGGTAAAGATAACAAAAAAAGGGAGCTTACAAAAACAAAAGCAAGAAAAAACAAAATTTACAAAAAACAGGGAGAACATCAACGGGGTAGAAGAGGATTAAAGTAGTGAACCTTGAAAACGAGATGGTGCATCTCAAGGGGTTTATCCCAATCAATAAAAATGTCTATATATATAGTGACGAGCACTGTGGCGAACCACACCAGGGAACATTAACGACGCACTGAAGCAGAACAGTTGAAAACAGACAGGTATAGATGCACTCAGAACTAATCACCACAACAAGACACAGCTGCTATATGCAGGCTAAAACACAGGAGCAGCAGGGTGATCACACACACAGGTGGATCCAATCAGGACGAGGCCAACAATCACATAAAGTGGGAAACCACATAAACAGGAAGTCAATGAAACAAGGTGAGTGATTTTTACAAATAAAACAGGAAACAGAAACGCCAAGGTCATGAAATAACCCCAGGATAAAATATCTCCAAATCACAAACACAATGGGTGTTTCTCAATGTCGAGGACGCTTCCTTGGTAGGACATGTCCCTCCAAGTCAGGTCCTTCAGAAGCGAGGCAAGAATCCTTCCTAGCCTCGGAAAACGAAGAATGGTGGAACAGACTGACTAACAGGTGTGCAGGTGTGCGTCATATGCGAGGCCCCGCCTTAACTGGAGCGTGATTTCCGCTAAAGATTTGGAAATTGGTCTTTGCGCAAAGAATTGTGGGGATTTTAAGACCGCGGAGGATACACATGTGCAGCCTCGAAATGTCCCCGTGCCAACCAGCATAATATTAAAAACGTATATATGCCGAGGGCAGTTGCCGGATATCTAGTTTGTAATGCGGGCTTGAATGAAGTGTTTTTTATTCTTTAGAAAGAGGACATTTACATACATTTTTATCTTTTAATTATTAGAATTTAATTTCTTACAAGACATGAAATCCTTAGTTATTAATGTCATTAAGTGACTGGTTGGGCCTTTTAAGAAATCTTCATATTCGAGTAAAGGCCTAAAATTTGCACTGCATATTGATTTTGTTTATTTTATCAATATCCTTGCTAAATGGGGCAGCCTGCGAGCTAGTTCAGGCAGTCAACTCGAGCACTTATTCTGCATTCATACATAACGCCCCTTGCCACTCTACAACCAACCAAACAGAGTCTCTTTAATATCCCGCTCTATTTAACCTGCCACTGGCAATGCCAGATCTCTCTCCATGCATTGCTTGCTGCTGCTATTGCTGCAGCTACTTCCACGTCGCTGCTGCTTGCCTGCCCCACCACCACCCCAGCTTCCACCCCAGCTTCCACCTGTAGGCTCGGGGGGTTAGTTATTTAATCATCACTCATCGTGCTATGTATATCTGTGGAGTGATGATGCCCGAGCCTAGTCGCCAAACTCAACTATATGCTGCTTCTAAATACATGTTAAAGAAACACGTGAGTTGTCTGACTGAACTGTTATGCCTGGTTGCCAATCTGCCTGTAACATTAGATTAATTAATGTCCGTCTGGAAACATTGAACATTAAGTGTGGCTGTGCAGATCATTTAAGCTATAAAGATATGTGCAGATGTTGACGAATGCAGTCGCATCACTTGGTCATGTCCCCATAATGTTAGCTTTTAATATAGAACAGGGTCAATGTAAGATTATATTTATCATAAATGTTATTTGTATAGAGCCAAATGAAAAGGACTCTACTAAATTAACATATACCTAGTAGGCCTACTCATGTATCTGTGGATAGATTTTGTCACCTTAAGCAACAGTGTCACATGCAGTCTCAAGACTTTGCAGATATAGTTGGGATTGATATGAAGGAAGCGGCCATTCACCCCCAATTTAGATTTTACATTTAGATTATTTGTCTGTAAAATTATGATCAAAGTGATTACATTTGTTTCACAACTTTGATGTTTGCTCAGAAGGGAAGCAGGAAACCAGTTTCTGTGGTTCAGTTGGTTTGTTGCAGATTTCACAAGAAATGTTTGAGTGGGCTGCTCCAACAAAAAAACAAAAAAACGGCAAAGTGGGGACTAATGAAATGTGTTAGTGCAAACTTGCAGACAAACATGTGGATGTGGTCAGAATTCAAAATAATCTATGTGTTAATCAGACCAAGTGCTGCATAAAAGGATCGACTTAATGCCCCAAAGAACAAAGGCAAGTCAATTGTCTTGCAGGCATCATGCATGCTCTACACAAACTTCTGCTTTTTCAGGTCCTGGCATCTCTCGGACAAAATGGTAATACTCCGAACTCTGTTTATTATGCTCCAATCATTAACTGAAATTAACCTACAGTATGACCTTTTACTTATTTCAGCAGATGGTAGTAGAATCATAAAAGGAGCAATAGCCCCAGATGATACGTACGAATTTGTAGTCTCCCTGCAAAAAAACGAGAAACATATGTGCGGAGGATTCCTGATCAGCGAAGACTTTGTGCTCACTGCTGCGCACTGTAGCGCCGAGTGAGTATAACTTCCTTTATCCGCTATCTTTGAATCATTCAATTAGAAAGCAATTTGAAAAGTCTTCAAGATATATTAACCACCTTTATTTTTAAATATTATCTTCGATATTGAATATTATCTTATCTTTCATTTAGGGAACCGGACAGGGTCGTTGTTGGCACTCACGATCTCAGCAAAGTTGGTGAAGAAAATGTAAGAATCATTGAAAAGAGATACAAACACCGATCCTATTACCAAGTAGACCAACGTAATGACATCATGCTCCTCAAAGTAAGTACACTTTTTTTTTGGATCAAATTAATAATTTAACTTTCAGCTTCAGCAATTTTTTGTTACATTGAAGTCTGAAGAATAAAAAAGTATTATCTTATATTACAGACATTGCTAGTTTTGTGAGATTTACTTTGAGATTTTGTTCCTCTCCAGTTGAAGAAGAAAGTTGCCGGGAACAACAAACAAATCATTGCCCTTCCTCCTTCTAATATGCACATTCAAGAAAAGAAAACCTGCCATGTAGCTGGATGGGGTTTCATAAAGACTGGTGGTGGAGTTGTTGATAGGCTGATGATGGTGGATGTGTCTGTCATAAACCTGAACGCATGCTCTAAGTTATGGGGTCGTATTCCTTCCGATGTTATCTGTGCCGGCGGTTATGGCAGCCACAAAGGCTTCTGTCAGGTATGATTTCTCTTTGTTGATGTAAAATGTAAGCTAGTATAAAAATGGTTTAAAAATCTTAAATAAAATAATGAATAATATTCCTTGTTGACAGGGTGATTCTGGTGGTCCTCTGGTGTGTGACGGGATAGCTGTTGGTGTTGTGTCTTTCAACAACAACAGAATCTGTGACTACCCAAATTATCCCAACGTCTACACAGAGATACCAAATACCTTGGCTGGATCAACAGTATCATCAATTAAAAAGATTAAAATGCACTATCATAAAGCTTTGCTTCAGCATACTTTGAATGTATTTAGGAGGGGAGGTTGTGTCTCAGCTGCTCTGTCAGTGTTCGCTCTTTAATGGAAAAGCAAAATAAAGCAAATGTCTCAAATGTTGTTTTCTCTTTTCTTTATCCGAACACATGAGGTTTGAATCTCTTTTAGGAAAAAGTTTTACTTCAGCAAACATTCGTTGTAATATTGAGGCTTTGTGGTGTCACAGATTGGTCTATCAAGGTTTATTTCATCAGTATACATTCATTTTGTATGTTTAAATAATCATAATAATGAGATCCTGCACTTGGAGAGGTTGAGCATGTGACGTCACCATAGTTTCAATGTCGGATTATAAACAACTTGTAACACTCAAAGAACGCACTTCAATAGAATTAACTAATGGTAAACAGTATCAGAAATCTAACTCAGCTGAAATTGTTTTACATGCTTTTATTACTAGTCGCTTGGACTAATGCAATTCTCGTGGTCTACAAAAAAAATCTTTAAAGAAATTGCAATTCATTCAGAATGCTGCGGCCAGGATTTTAACAAACACAGAAAAAAGGGATCGCATTTTCCCTGTGCTGGCATCACTGCACTGGTTACCGGTGTCTTTCCGAGTTGATTTTAAAATGCTTTTAATTATTTACAAGGCTTTACATAACCTGGGCCCTACACACATCAGGGACTGCCTTTCTTTTTATAACCCAACAAGGACACTCAGATTATCCGATGCATTTCTTTTAGAAGTAGGCCTACCTAAAGTAATACACAATACATCTGGGGAGGCTGCTTTATGTTTTTCCCATTGGATCTTAGAACAGCAAACTCCATTAGAGTTTTTAAAAGTAAATTGAAGACCTATCTTTTAATTTGGAGTAATTTTAGAGGTATAACAGTTTATGTTGTATTGTTTTATGGTTCTGTGATATAACTCTTTCTTGTTTGTTTATAACTTGTTTTTAATTATGTTCCTCCTTTTTATTTGGTATCTGTAAAGCACCTTAGGCTGCATCTTGCATTAAAGGTTATATAATGATAATAATAATAATGCATTTTATTTTAAGATTGCTTATCTAGAAACTCAAATAAACTTTACACAGTAAAAAAGAAATCATAATTAAAACAACACACTTCAAATATATTAAACACAACATTAATTACAGATTAAAAGCAGATCTGAAGAGGTGCTATATTAAAAAACCCTTTCATGCATGAATTATGAAAGCCTCAGTCAGGATTTGTGTACCAAGTGTTATTATTGCTCTTGGTGCATGAAAAACAAGATTTGAACTTTTTTTTTTTAAATCTAGTTTTTTCAAAGAGATTTTTATATGTCCACTCAGGTGGCCAGTATGCGTTCAGGGTTTGAACTGAAGAGATGGACATTTTGAAAAAATTATAAATAAAGATGTGCAAACTTAAAATTATATTATAATAACATAAGTATTTTGATTTACGGCCCAAATAGATATTGCAGATTAAGTATTTTCAAGAATAGCCAGGGGCCAATTTGAGGCCCCACGCACAGTTATTTGATGAGTGTTAGTGGAGCCTCGCAGCGGCGAAACCGTGCCGCGCCACCCTAATTGCGGCACATAAGCGCATAGGTGCGCCTCTGTTTAGAGTTTTGGGAGGTCCTGATAATTTATTCCGGTAAATTACTCTGACCTCCTAATTGACCTTTCCGAAGTTATTGAGTCTATGTAAGTTTGCTGCTTGGCTCAGATCCACCAACGTCAGCAAGATCTCACCTCTTCCTAACCCCCCCGAAGAACCAGGTTCAATTAACTGCTGTTTCAATTCAGACAACTCTTTTTTAATCTGTTTAAGCGATCCCGAAGGATTTTGATATCAGTAAATGGAGTGTGCTCCTACCTAAGTGTGTGTGGCAGGGTGCAATCTTACCTTTGACGCAGGAGAGGAGGGCACAGGTGTCTTTTAAAGGATCCCAATCCAACAGGTGGGATTCAGTTTATTTGAAGAAAAATAGGTCCAAACTAATACAGGGTTTTTACCTTCTCTCTTTACAACATTATAATCATACTAAAAACCTGGTGCTGTGATTATGTTCAAATGAAACTTTAATTCACAGTCTTACATTTATTACCAAAATGTTTTAATTTCAACTGCCCATTTCAGTTGTGACATTTTAAAATTCTCCCGATAGAATTTAGAGGTATTTCCTCGTAAAAAGACCGGTGACAATAAAAAGCGCATTCAACTTTTTCATTTTCACCAACTCAATTCACATCAGTTTCATACCGTTTTTTCCGACACAGACGGCGGGTATAACATTTAAAAACCCATACCTTTCCGCAAAATTCGGGGGACAAGATTTCCCCACAGGTCGCGGTATTTATACGGTTCATACACTTTTTCCGACACAGATGGCGAATTAACACTCAAAAACCCATACCTGTCCGCAAAATTCGGGGGACAAGATTTCCCCACAGGTCGCGGTATTTATAAAGGTTCATACACACATCTCTCATCAAATCATTCCACTCATCCAACAACCAATAAATTCGAGAGATATTTACCCCGTCTGGAAGGACCTTACCGAGAGCTATTAACCCAGCTCTGAAGCACACAGCCTACCGGGAGAGAGTCTACCAGGGGTCACCCCCCCTCTCTCGCGCTCTCTCAAAAAACCAGTCCCTTTATGCTAAAAAAACTGGATCCTAAACCCAAAAAAACAAACTCCTCCTCTTCACCCATTTGTGAAGAACTGCGCATGTCCTATAATGTACAAGGCTGAACATGCCTCAACATGTTCCATAGCTGTTATGGGATAAGACACCCTTTCATATGAGGTAAAAAGGACATGAACTCTCTTTGGCCTCTAATGTTTCTCCCCTTAGTGTGAAGCCCCCCCTTCCTGTGGTCTGCTGCCAGAGGAGAGGAAGAAAATTCAACCTAAACAAACCACTTTGTTTTGTTTATACTGTAACTATAGAAAACCTAAAATATGAAGCATTTTCATTGTGGGTTATACAAGAATATAATTGATTATATTTGATTATAACTAACTTTCGTTTTTAAGTATTAAACATATTATGAAAAACTCTCAACACCCTCTTTTCAAAACGCAAAGTTCTCAAATAGCAACAGAAAAAATTGTAAGCATAGATACATATTCAAAAACCGTCAAGAAGCATTCTCATTATGGGTTTATACAAGAATATGATTGATCATGTATGATTTATAATTAACTTTCGTTTTTTAAGTATTCACTTCATACCATGATCTCAATTAACTTTCGTTTTAAGTATTCACTTCATATGAAGATCTCAACACCCTCTTTTCAAACGCAAAGTTTTCAAATATCAACAGATAAAATCGTAAAAACACATACATATTACATCCGTAAAACTCCAAGCATCAATATCATGAAAAGTTCTTCAGTATGTGTAATCAGGACGACCCTTTGATGAACCTGGTGTGAAAAAACACCGAAAACATAGTACCGTACAGGAATGTCCTTGGGCGAGGGGCCCATCTGTTGTAGACTCCTAAATCCATGTTGCTATCTGATGTATATCCTTGACCCTGACCATGGAGGGGTTGCAGTTTTTCGCTGGACGACATCTCCAAACGAAAACCAGATAACTCGGTCGACAGTTGTTATGGATTTTTTAGACCTCGTCAATAATCGCTCATGACTTTGTGACAAGGTCAATGAGTCCCCACACAATGATAGCACAAACGAGGAACCAGAGGCATATGAAACAGCTTAGCTGGCACTCGCTCATGACATCCTGTGTGTGCAGTGTGAGATTAGGTGTATGTGGTGCCAGTGTGGTGCTGGTGGTACTTGTTGTCGTCTTTCGTTGGTGACTAGGACACATCACTTGTTGTCGTCTGTTTCTACCGTCTCTCCTGGCCTGTGACTACGACCTTGCAGTATAGATAGATATTGCAGATTAAGTATTTTCAAGAATAGCCAGGGCCAGGGGCCAATTTGAGGCCCCACGCACAGTTATTTGATGAGTGCTAGTGGAGCCTCGCAGCAGCGAAACCGTGCCGCGCCACCCTAATTGCGCCACATAAGCGCATATAGGTGCGCCTCAGATGAGGCCCTCCTCCGCAAGGTGTGGCCCCCTCCACAAGGTGAGGCCCCACACAGTCTGCATGATCTGCCTGTAGGGAGGGACGGCCCTGGGAACAACAGCAGCAGTATGAATTGTAGTTGAAATATAGCCAGTGATGCATGACGTCCACTGTAGTGGACAGGTGGTTAATCATGACTTCCTGCAAACATAACATCAATACTTTGATAATTTATGAATTCTATGATTGCTTAGTTGTTACTTGATGTCACCACATTTTTTATACCTGCAGGGGACGCTTTCCATAAAAGGATTGGCAGGATATAGATGGGTGACTTGGTCCATGTGGCTTTCTGTCGTCCATCTTGGTTTAGAGACATGTATCATGCACTTACACTGACTTGGCACTGAGTGGCAGTGTATGGGATGATGCAATAGGGTCCTATGTAGTGGCTGATGGTGCAACTATGCAAAAAAAAAACAATGCATATACAAGAAAACACATTTTGAATAGCTGTCCACTGTAGTGACCTCTATGCATGAAAGGTAAAGTGTATTATCATTATTATAAATACATATAAAAACGCTTGCTGCAATTATGTGGAGTACAGTATATCAATTAAGTATAAAATGTGGGGAAGGTTTCAATAGATTCATACAAAAATACTATTAAGGTCTAATGATGCTCAGTTACAAAAGTGCTGGTTAGGAATAGGTGTGGTTTTAAATATGAATAGCTATTTACAGAGTGAGGGGAAAATGCACAATATTTCACTACATGTCAAAATTGGGTTAACAGTCATAAGTTTCTGTGTGTACGATGAAATAGTGGCTTTAAAATGTGACAGAGGCAACCAAATGTAGGCTTTAGAGGCTAATAGAAAACCCCTATCTGGTCACTTTTATTCACTTCTATAGATTGTGGGAAAGTCCTGGTTACTGGACGCAGCCTGCCAGTTTCACCTACTAACGGCATCAATGTTGCAGGATGCAGGTTTGCCTTTTGGCCGTCCGACTGCTTAATGCACAACCTTTACTTACAATTTGGTCCAAATACACAATACTAAAAAACTACTTGTATGTAAATAACCCCTTCCATTTACATGTTAAAGTATTTATTTTGTGCCAATATCAATAGAAATAACGCTGAACAAATTAAGAAATACATTTGAAATTATACACATTTCAAAAAAACTGCATCGCCACACTGACACAGGAAATGATGCAAGTAATAGGTTTATAAAAGATCTTTGTGAAAATGGATGGGGAGTGACGTGGAGGAAGAGGAGGAATTTATAAATGTATGTCCTAACACATAGTATTTACATGATGTATGTTCTTTGCAATGTTGCAAAATAACATCTCCCGCAGGATGTGCTTGGAAGTGAAGATAAATAGATGGAATTGGCAATCATATTGTGTAGTTCGAACTCTGCAGTAAAAAGGTTCCACTTGACAGCGGGCTGATCATCCTGTCGCCACGATGCGTGGGCTCTACAAGATTCTGCTTCTTTTTCTTCTGGCATGCCAAGACCAAAACGGTAAATTGCTCTGATGACTTTTCTTCATCCTGAAAATTAGATAATAACTATAGTTTTAACTCTTTGTTATTTTATTCATATGATTACAGTACTTGGAAGTAAAATCATAAATGGGACAACTGCCGGCGATGATTTGATGAAGTATATGGTATCGGTGCAGGAAGACGATGAACACATATGTGGAGGATTCCTTGTCAGCAAACATTTTGTTGTCACCCATGGGGGTTGTAAATTGTAAGTTACTCCTCCTTTTCTATAATGTTTTGTTATTTGATGTAAAAAGCATGTTTCATTTGTTCTGTCTTGTCACAACTTTACAAAATACAACAATAACCTCTCACTGATGTCTTTTTCAGTGACAAAAAAGGAAAAGTAATGGTTGTTCTCGGCACCTACGATCTCAGCAAACCTGGCAATAAAAGAAAAGAACATATTATATCCACATGCAAACTCCCACCTGGAATTGGGACTGACATCATGCTCATTGAAGTAAGTTTATTCATCCAAGTAGTACCTTGCTTTGAAGAAAATTAAACAACTGAGTTTAATTCAGTGGGAGTAAATGTAAATAAATGGGGGGAAGCAAATAGTAATCAATATTCCTGCTTATAGTATTTGCACAGCACAACCAAAAAACGGTTGATTTACTCTAATACTGCTCGCAATAACTTTTATTTAAGTGACTCATGTGCTCCAACAAACCAATTTGTACCTGACATATGATGTAGAGCAGGGGTCACCAACCTTTTTTAGGGTGAGGGCTACTTTCAAACAATAAAACAAGTCGGGGGCTACTTTTACTCCTCTTTTTTTTGTTTTTTGCAGTGTATATATTTAGCACATTTTAACATTATTATATGCTTACCTTTAACCTTTGTGTGCTGTTTGGGTCTTTGGGACCCGTTTTCAGTGTTTACTAAAAGAACATGTATGCAATTGAATTATTTTAACCTGCTTTATTTGGGGGTGGACCTCACCTCCTCTAGGGGCGGCCTCACATCCTCCAGGGGGGACCTCACCTCCTCTAGGGGGGTCTGGGGGTATGCACCCCCGGGAAGATTCTTTTTTTAAATGTTGAAGTGAAATGCATCAATCTGGTGCACTTTGAGCACAACATGAATTTATGGTGTCATGGCTTGGCTCTCAGCCACAACAAACGCGCGACAGAAACGAGAGCGTGAATAGAAAAAAAAGAGTTTATTTGGCTGCTGCTGAAGTACACAAACAGGCGAAACAAAAGGTCAGCTGGTCGTGACTGCTCTTCACGTTGCGTCCTCCTGCCAGAGAGAGAGAGAGAGCGAGATCCGGTCCAGTCCTTTATCCGGCTAGCTCCAGCCGCCAGGTGTCCTCAATTCCCATGAGCACACACAGAGGGAGAGTCATTAAAGGGCCACACACACCCACCACCAGAGATAGTGAGGCAGGGGTCGTCACACCCCCCCCCTTAAAGTCGGTGTCCCCAGGGCCACCGGCACCACACACCAACCCCATCCCAAAGGAAAAAGTCATGGAAAACAAAACCACACATATGGCACTCCCCCAGAACCCCCATGAAATACACCACCTTCACACAGCAATCCTCGCCTTCAGCACCCTGCCACACCTTTAGCAACACCCGTATCTGAGAAGCACTTTAAAAAACATGGGCAGAGCGAGAAAGATTTATCACAGTATGACAGTCCATATATATACACATCAAGGTCAAACTAATAACTGCTTAGTGCCATGGAGCACGTGACAGCGCGTCAGCAATAACATTGTCGGATCCCCTAATGTGCCTAACATCAAGGTTGTAAGCCTGAAGAAACAAAGACCACCTCGTCAGCCTTTGGTTGGGACACTTCATTGAATGCAAAAAGGTCAGGGGATTGTGATCTGTGTAAACCAAAATTGGTCCTCCTGCTCCCACATATACAGTGAAATGCTGCAACGCCCAAATGAGTGCTAACGCTTCCTTCTCAATCACCGAATAATTCCTTTGGTAACTGTTAAGTTTCTTTGAAAAGAAACTGACGGGTCTCTCCACCCCCCCCTTGTCAACCTGGAGCAGAACCGCACCGACTCCCACCTGGCTTGCATCTACTTGGAGATTAAAAGGACGATCAAAACATGGAGCCGCTAACGCCTGAGAGGAGCACAATAGAGACTTAACACTATCAAACGCTCTCTGACAGTCGACCGACCAAGTATATTTTACCTTAGCCCTAAGAAGTTCCGTCAGAGGAAACACTGTAGTGGAAAAATGTTCACAGAACCTCCTGTAGTAACCACCCATACCCAAAAATCTCTGGAGTTCCTTTTTGGTTGTGGGCTGTGGGTATTCAGATATTGCCCTGACCTTGGCCAGAACTGGAGCCACACAACCCTGACCCACCACATGACCAAGGTATGTCACTGTGGCCTTTGCAAAGGCACATTTGGCCAAATTAATAGTCAGATGTGCCTCTGTCAACCGTTCAAACAACCTCTCGATGCGCTGAACATGAGCCGTCCAAGTATCACTGCAAATTACCAAATCGTCTAGATACACCGTACAGCCCTCTAAACCCAACACCACGCGATTCATCAAACGTTGGAATGTAGCAGGAGCATTTTTTAACCCAAACGGCATTACCTTATATGAATAAAGTCCAGATGGTGTGATAAATGCTGCTATTTCCTGTGCCCGCTTAGACAAGGGGACCTGCCAATACCCTTTAAGCAAATCGAATTTGCTAACATACTTTGCAGACCCCACCTGATCTATACAGTCATCCATCCGTGGCAAAGGAAAAGAGTCTGATTTTGTCACCGCATTCACTTTTCTTAGATCAGTACAGAATCTAGGTGTCCCATCCTGCTTTGGCACCAAAATACATGGAGACGCCCAACTAGATGCTGATGGGACAGCAATTTTATTCTCCACCATGTAATTAATCTCTGCATCCAACCGACTGCGCTTAACTGGTGGCATGCGATAAAAATGTTGCTTAATCGGCTGAGCGTCCCCAACATCAATATCATGCTCAGCCCAGTCAGTTTGCGAAGGAGTGTCTCCAAACAGACACAGATATTTGTGTACCAATGCTGATAATTCCTCACGTCTTGATGCCGTCAAATGAGACAACAACCCGTCTAAATTATCTAGCGATTCCGAATTTCTCAAACGACCACAGAACAAACTATCATCAGGTTCGGGCACTATATCTCCCTCATGCGTCAAACCATGTGTCACCACCACAGCCGGCTGCACTTTATCCTTCTCCACCTCTGTGTCTGTGTTAACCTCCCGCTTGTGGTAGGGTTTCAGAAGATTTACATGACAGAGGCGTTTGGTCTTCCTCGTTCTGGTGTTGCCACAACATAATTTAGGTCAGAAGTTTTCTCAATGATAGTGTACGGACCTGAATACTTAGCCTGAAATGGGGAACCAACAATAGGCATAAGTGATAGAACCTGGTCACCTGGATTAAACTCCTGTCGTGCCGAACAACGGTCATAGAACTTCTTCATGTTACTTTGAGACACTGACAGCTTTTCCCGTGCCATACTCAAAGCAACACCCAAACGACGTCTGAAGCCATTCACATAATCCACCAAGCTCCGTGGTGGCTCAGTGTCAACACAACCCTCTTTCAGCACTGCCAAGGGACCCCGTACAGCATGTCCGAAAACCAACTCATTAGGGCTAAACCCTGTACCTTCATGTACCGCCTCCCTTGCAGCCAACATCAACCAAGGAAGACCTTCCTCCCAGTCTCCATCTAGCTCAGTACAGTAAGCACGCAACAAGGATTTCAATGTCTGGTGAAACCTTTCCAAGGCACCCTGGCTTTGAGCGTGGTAAGCTGTTGACTGGTTCTTCTTAATCTTCAAAAGCTTCAACACCTGAGCAAACATGTGAGATGAAAAATTGGAGCCTTGATCACTCTGGACGACCTTAGGAATACCAAATATTGAAATAAACTGTGACAAAGCCTTAACCACAGCCTTAGTTGTAATCAACCTCAAAGGATAAGCCGCTGGATACCTAGTGGTTTGACACATCACAGTCAGCAGATATTTGCAACCAGACTTTGAACACGGTAAAGGGCCCACACAATCCACAATGAGATGTGTAAACGGTTCACTTACCACTTGTATCGGCTGTAGTGGTGCTGGTTTGATCTTCTGGTTTGGTTTCCCTGTTAGCTGACACACATGACATGTTCTAATATACTGCGACACATCTCTCTTTAGACGTGGCCAAAAGTAGTGTCTCAGGATGTTCAAATATGTTTTCCGAACCCCAAAGTGTCCACACTCATCATGTGCGACTTTCAGGACCAGAGGACGAAACTTAGTTGGCACCACCAGCTGGAAAACCTCAGTTCCCCCACCATCAACAGCCACAGGAACCCATCTTCTAAACAACAAGTCATTATGCAACATGTATCCACTTGAAGTGTTTTCCCCCTGTGCAACTGGCGCAACACAGTCAAAAAGGTCTTTCAACGAAGAATCCTGACGTTGCTCCTCTCCCACCTCATGGTGTGTAAGTAATACCGAAAAGTCAGACAAAGATGGAACCTCCACTGTGTCAGTTGACTTTCCATCTGGTAGCAAGTCATGATCCCTTTTCGCCCTAGCACGTGTGATCACACACGAGTTCGTGACGTCTGGCATAACTGTAGAGCACTTCTCAGATCCTGACTCAATCAGCCCACCAGTGACTAACAACACAGAGGGAACATCAGCCCAGACTCTACCACCTGCCAAACCGTTACCCAGAATGAAATGTATCCCCTTGATTGGAAAAGCTGGGCGTACACCAATAGCTACCTCCCCTTTAACAAGGTCACAGTCAAGATACATCTTATGAACAGGAACAGGGAAAACCGTTAATCCCATCCCCCGACTCCGAACCGTGTCACCAGTGTCACTTTCCTCAGACAAAGGGTCAACGATAAAGGATAAAGGAGTCAAATGCACCGGTATCCCTCAATTTTAATTGGAACTCTGACATTGCTACCTACCAATGACACCAAGCCCTCTCTTATAAAAGGATCATAAGACGCCAAAACCTCTGATCCCCATAAGTGGTCCGTAAGCACCTCATTAACACAGCAGCTTTTCACAGGAACAGCTAATGCCACTGGTTTACCCACAAATCTTCCTCTCTTGGATTTTGCTCTAAGCGCCGGACATTCTGGTTTCCAATGGCCTTTCTCACGACAATAGTTACAAGTATCCTCAGATTTTTCCCAAGCCACTTTCTTTGGATCCATCCCCAATGAACCAACATCAACAGCCCTTCTACTTCCTTCAAAAACGGGTAGAGCTCCAGCGCGCCCTCCGAACCTGCCCTTATGAAGTAACACAAACTCATCCGCTGCCACTGCAGCTTCGGACACCGAAGTAACCCTGTGTTCTATTATATAAGTAGCAATGTTGTCAGGAAGAATGTTTTTGAACTGTTCCAAAATCATGAGTTCACCCAAATTGTCAAAAGAAGTGATGTCCAGAGCAGCTAACCAACGTTTAAAATGAACCGACAAATCCCTAGCCATTTCCACATATGTTTGACCCTGTTTTTTCTCCAAGGACCTAAAACGCTGTCGATAAGCCTCAGGAACGAGTTCATATGCTCTAAGCACCGCCAATTTTATTTTAACATAGCTAGAGCTATCCTCCAGACATAACGCGGAATATGCAGACTGTGCTCTTCCTGTGAGCACACACTGAAGCATCAGGGCACAGTCTGCATCCAGCCAATCCCTAGCCTTAGCTACCCGTTCAAAAAGCAAAAAAAAAGTGTCAGGGTCACTTTCATTACATTGCGGTAACAAGCGCAAATTGTTAGCATCGAACCGATTATGGGACCTGGGCACCTGTTCACCATGCCGCTCACCCAACGCCGCACCATCTCTGACCATAGAAAGACGTTGTCCTTCCATATCCAGTTTGGCTCTCTCAGTCTCCTGCCGTATCCGCTCCACTGCAATTTCCTTTTCAACCTCCATCTCATGCTTCATTTTGTCATGATTCAGCTGCAACAATAACATCTCCTTCTGCTGTTCAAAGGACAGTGAACTAGCCTGAAACAGTGGTTTTAACAACACACCTATTTTCTCTGCCGGAAACACTCCCGTTTCACCTAATGCCGTCACAATAGAGTCTTTTATAGTGCTTTTTAGCCTCTTATCGCCGACGATTTCAACCGAGAAATGTTCAGCAATTACGAGTAGCTGCTCCATTGAGAAATTGTCAAGGGCTTCCTGAGATGGAGCCCTGATAAATGCGTCTACATCTGCCATACTATCACAGAACACCGGAGCTTACACTGAGACGAAAAGCAAAACAATAAATGATTGGAGTTCCCCCACTAACTGCGGCACCCACTAACTAATCTCCTCCCTAGTCTTCATGTAGTTACTTGCGGCGGGTACTTATGCACTGGAGACCGCTGGCCCAGCAAAGCGACTAGCAAGCTAGCAACAATACTGCGACCACGGCCATGCCCCCAAGCCGGGGCTTCAGCCACTTTCACCACAACATTAAACACCCTGCCCAACGATCCCAAGGGAACCGTCGCTATAACCTACCAGGGGAAACTCCGCACAAATAATGAACTAACTCCCAACACCAGCTTACCTTACCGGAATGGACGAGCCCCCAGCTGTCATGGCTTGGCTCTCAGCCACAACAAACGCGCGACAGAAACGAGAGCGTGAATAGAAAAAAAAGAGTTTATTTGGCTGCTGCTGAAGTACACAAACAGGCGAAACAAAAGGTCAGCTGGTCGTGACTGCTCTTCACGTTGCGTCCTCCTGCCAGAGAGAGAGAGAGAGCGAGATCCGGTCCAGTCCTTTATCCGGCTAGCTCCAGCCGCCAGGTGTCCTCAATTCCCGTGAGCACACACAGAGGGAGAGTCATTAAAGGGCCACACACACCCACCACCAGAGATAGTGAGGCAGGGGTCGTCACAATGGATACAGCTCTCAACACTCAGATGAAAGGGAGCTGTATACTTTTCAAGAAACAAACATCTTTGGAATATGATCACAACCAATAATAAATTATTTAAACTTGTTTATTCTTATCTTGTGTTACCTAGTTAGCATTCTTTCTTTTTATTTATGCATATTTTACTAATCACTCCCCTTTTAAACTGTTTTTGTACTGTCCTATTGTACACATTGGAATGATTTCTTACTTTATCTAGCCTATATTAAATAGATAAAGGGGTGCACACACACACACACACACACACACACACACACACACACACACACACACACACACACACACACACACACACACACAGGCTGTGTGCTCCTCCGTGGCGATGACGGCTTGCGTTAAAAAATAATAATAAACATATTTGTAATGTGGGGGGACACAAACGGGATTTTGAAAAGAGCGGGGGACATGTCCCCCCTGTCCCCAGTGGAGATTACGCCATGCGTGTGTGTGTGTGCGTCAAGTGCAATAAATAAATATGCAAGTTGCAACACACACAGTAAAACTCTGCCCCTCATGTGCTGTATAGGCTGCATGATGGGCTGTTCAATGGGGCTGATGTGTTGTGTAGATTCTGCCAGAAGGAAAATCAGCGGGGAGGTGCCACATTGCTTTTCTTCCCGACTGCAACGTTGGTCCCGCAAATCAAGCAAGAACGTGATTGGTCGATATTCATTGTGGGGGTGGGGGGAGGAGGGGTGTTAGATAGATATAGAGTTGTAGTAAGTAGATAGACTAGTTCGCTATGATTTAGGTTTCGTTTATGCATGGGGGAGATTCTTTTAATTACATTTCCTTTTTTGTTTTGTGTATTTTATACATTTTGGATTTGCTTGGCGAGCTATTTTTAGAACGTGCCCGGCGGGCGCCTCATGTTGCCCCTGCGGGCGACTGAGTGCCCGCGGGCACCGTGTTGGCTACCCCTGATGTAGAGTAAGACTGTGTTTTGAAAAACTGCTTTTTGATTTTATTCGTCTCAAGATAAATTCCAAAAAACCAGAAGATCTACCAGAAAAAAATCAACTTCAAGACCCTGACAAGGATTTAAAAGAAAAGTGCCAAGTAGCTGGATGGGCTCCAGTGGATAACAATGACATAGATCATGTTGATCAGCTCCATGTGGTGGATGTGACTGTCATCAGCCCGAAGGCTTGCAAAGTGCAGATTCCTGGACTTCGTGCCAATGCTATCTGTACAGGTGGAGAACCGACAACAGACAAGGGAGGATTTTGTAAGGTATGTTTCAGAGATACATTTGTTTCTTATTCCAAAATAAGGTATAACATCATGCATAATCTTTTTAACAAATAAAGATATTTCCTGCTCACAGAGAGATGCTGGTGGAACCCTCGTGTGCAAGGGTAAAGCTGTTGGAATTGCGACTGTCAACGACAACTGTTCCTTCCCAGGTTTACCCAACGTCTACATTAATATCTCAGAATACCGTTCCTGGATCAACCGCTGTATTGAAGCGAAGAAATGTTTGAAAGAAATTTAACAATATTTCAAAAAGCTTTGCTTCAGCACAATTGTATTGTATTTGGTAGGAAAGGATGTGTCTTAGTCACTGAGTGTTTGCTCTTTAATGCAATGGCAACATTAAAAATAGATATTTATTTATTGAGCTGCTTAGTCAGAGAAGCAGGTCAGCCAAGACACTCATACAAGGGGATTAACAGAATATTTTTTTACAGAAGAAGTGTGTTAAAAACAATGAAATAAATAAATTAACTTGCGTTTTGGTTTTAACCTAACTAACATAAATATTTTATAACAATATATATAACATGTTGATGTTCTATATAGCTCAATGAAGCTATATAACCTCAGCAAACCATAGTGAAGGTCCTATGACATCGCTAAGAAGCTATTCCAGGTTCGAAGATATGAATGCCATCCCTATAAATAAGATAATGTAATATAAAAGATTAAAAATGAAACAGTCCTACTATTGGTAAATCGAGTACATTATGAAGAATGACCATTCAGGAGAGAGAAAAGGTTGTGAATGATAGTATTTGTAATATTATATGTTATGTTATTTATTTATTTCCTATGTTCCTAAAAAAGGCAAAGGGCAGCCACTTGAAACGCTGTTTGCATACGTGTCTGGCATACAGCAGTATACCAAGACGATAAAACACGTTGTATGACACTTTACTTGAAGATATGAGTCTGGTGTCTTCTGACATCAACACTCATATCTGAGGTTGGAAACTGTGGTCACTGAGGTTCAGCTAGTTTGTCACACAAGTCAAAGAAATGTTTGATTAGGCTGTGTCACGTGAGGCACACATGAACCATGTCCTCATTAATTCATCCAAATAATGATGAATAAATATGACCATTTGATAAAAAACAAAACCAAATTCAAAATATTGCAGTATTTGTTTCCTATGGTAACGGTCTTCAACAGGGTACACAAAATGGTATTTAAGTCATTATGAGAAATGCAAAATATATTTCTAGTGTTTAGTAATCAAAACAGTGATACTTGATTCTTAAAATGGCAGTTTTATATTGACATTTACTGCAGTTTCAACAGGTGAATTTGAAAATATTTTTAACATAACTGAGGGACTCAGTTACATGTTAGAGCAGAGTGTTTCTGTCTACCAGTACCATGTGTTGCATTAACCACATTATTTCTTCAATAAAGCTCTTGTTCACATACATGTGATGTAAACTAGTGAAAAGAGGAAAGATACATCATTATTTCAACAATTTGCAAGAGTTAAATCTAAGCACTAATATTAAAATAAAGTTTGTAAAAATTCTCGACACACACTTTTTGTTAGAACGGGGTACAAAAATACGGGACTCAAATGCGACGGCTCAGATTTTAATGAAAAAATAAAACAAAGTTTTAACTAAAAATCACTCATGCGAGGACAAAACAAAACTTCTCGATTTCAAACAAACAAAACGGACGCTGACGATGACGGAAAATCACCCAAAGTGAGGAATTAACAGGACCTGAAAGGAAAGACCAGAGGTAAGTACAAAATAAAACAGGAAATGGGAAAACGAGACATGACATGAAATAGGCAGACAAGACATGAAGTAACAAGAAAACCTGACTCTACATAGAAACCTGACTAGACTTGGAATTACATACCTGACTAAACATGAAGTGACAGACATAAAACAAACACGACTAACACAATTGACGAGACACCACACTTTAGTCTCTGTCACTTTAATGAATATGGGTATCTGACAGTTGCATTTTACTAGTCTACAAACCAAATCAAATCAAATCAAGTTTTATTGATATAGCACATTTATAAACGATTTTTGGTCGAGCCAAAGTGCTGTACATATAATAAAAATAGCCTACAGTAGAGACACTTTACAGCAAATACAACAGCACAGATTGTTCAGAATATCAGTATGAGAAAAACGACACCCTCTATCCTTAGACCCTCACATCGTACAAGGAAAAACTTCCAGAGAAAACCCACAGTTTAAAGGGGAAAAAATGGGAGAGACCTCAGGGAGAGCAACAGAGGAGGGATCCCTCTCCCACGACGGACAGACGTGCAATAGATGCCGTGTGTAAATCGAAGAGATAATACATTTTACAGCATATAGACCGAATGTTAGGAAATGCATGTGTCTGTAATAAGAAGATGAATCCACGAGGATGTCAGCTACAATCCTGTGGAAGCCATCAGGGAGGCAGCATGACGAGACCCAAGGCAGGACCGCAGAGACAGGTTCAGCCACGACCCGAAGTCCACGACTTAATCAAATTGCTCATTAAAATAAAACATGCCAACATGGAGCGTCACACACACACACACACACACACACACACACACACACACACACACACACACACACACACACACACACACACACACACACACACACACACACACACTTCTGACAGAGGCTGCAATGTACCAGGGGTGGAACCAGGAAACGTGTATTCGTAGCTTTTTTTTCAAAATGTCCACCTTTGCTAAACAACTTTGACATTCAATTGTAATCTTGTACACTGTGACACATACAGCAGTTGTAACCCTTAAAGTGTTGTGGGCCTCAATATGGCCGTTATCTTTAACACTAAAAGTTTCTTGCATCTATTGTAGAGGAAACTTCTGTGTAGCTATGCAGTGGGAGTCACCGACTCAGGAAGGAGACACGGGAAGAGCAGTAGCTTTGATGTCAAACACATGATGGTTTATTTGGAGTTAACGGCCGGAGGATTCACATCACAAGTCCAAGAGTCAGAGGTTCTGACTTCACGGTAGAGTTGCCACGTCAATTCTGGAGAGCCTCTCTCTTGCCAGCCCATCTAACTGGTTTCGCAGAGAGTAAACAACATATTTGAGGAGATAGCCTAAACAGTGTGGGAACACAGAGCTACTTGCCTCGGACACTTATGACCTCGAAGATTTTACCTTGGAGTCCACAAATACAGAGAAGGAAGTGTCCCAGTGTACCCACAACACAGACCATCTGTGACCCAGTATTGACCGGTCACAGAATGGGAACAATAACATTATTGGCTAAGCCGCCTGTGTCCTTAAAGAAGGTAAACAGACATCGAGGTTTGTCCTGTATGTTACTAATTGGCGTCTTATGATAATTATTTCCACAACAGTCCTCTCTTTTTATCATTTATGATAACCTAAAAACATTAGTCTAATAATAATTTGGTCAATAATTAACTCAATAGGCGTCTCCAGATTCGAGTGTGGTCTCACCTTACATTAATTACATCACAAAGTAGAATAAGATTGAAACATTCAATCACAATGATTGATACAGCCAATCATAATAGGAAAAATCATCTCTCATCAGTGTTTGATCATCTTTTGTCAAAAGCATAATAATGAACACACATAAAACACAGGTGCACAATGGCTAAATATTTGTTTTTAAACTAATATATTTGATCATTTACCATTAGTTAATTTCATTCATCAAACTATAAAATCAAAACCAGCTTGCCGCTTTAAAGATTTACTTCAAGGCAATCACTAGTCAAAAGCATTTTAAAACTCAGGATCGTAAGAGATCCAGCTACAAATGTACAGTTAGAGTATAGAATTCACACTGGTGATTTGATCAATCTGTAATCTGCAAAAGTGCAGTGTCCTCAATTTTAGGATTACTTTTACGTTTACTTAAATACGCTTTAGTCAAGAGTAAGGCACTTAGTGGAATCAATACATTCATTTTAGTCAAGTACATTGTTCAAAATCTGAAAAGGAAAAGTTAGGCAAATATTCAAAGACTTTTGTAAAAACCTGGAAAGGAAGGATTAAACATTTTTAAACCTTGAATTATTACATTTGTAAATGCTACCACTGATCTGTACCAAATTAAGTCTATCAAGTATTCCTATTAGCCATACTTACCTGAGCTACTTATGGTACTTGGAAAGGATTCTTCTGTGTTTATCTAATGTTGAGAATATCAATTTCTTTAAATTATACTTCTCTAATTTGAGGATCAAATATGCTACATAATTGTTATATGAAATATTATAAATATTTGTTTTGGGCCAAAACTGAAATTAATCCAGTACTTGAAACATCATTGTAGGTCTTTCTATGCATGGATAATACATTAAAGAGTAGTGTTGTTAAGCCTGATTACTGGATTCAAATCCACTAGAGTGCATGTACCTATCCAGAGGGGAGCCAGAACTTGATAGAGCTTGTCGCCGCACAACCAAACGTAATCTTGTGGCGAGCTAAACCCCACATCACTGGGCCAGGCCAAGTTGTATTGCTCACGGTTGCGTTGTCCCAGGCGAGCCGTCATCACGAGGTGGGAATGCTCCATGGGGTGTGTGTGTGTATTCCTTCGGTCGATTTTGTGACACGGACAGTCAGACTCCGCACACCGGTAACACAAACGAGGAACCAGAGAGCATATGGAACCGCTCAGCTGGCACTTGCCTGTGACACCTTGTGTGTAGTGTGTTTTGGTGTATGTAGTGCAAGTGTGGTGCAAGTTGGTGATTAGGACACATCACTTGTTGTCATCTACTTTTGTTGGTGATTAGGACACATCACTTGTTGTCATCCACTTTTGTTGGTAACTAGGACCTTGCAGTGGCTGGCGTGGACCCACGTAGCTCTCTCTCTGACCCTTGGCCTTCAGAGCTGTCCTACTGTAGTTATTGGGTTAACACTTGATAGGGATGTTTTCCTGAGTGTAGACAACTCAAGGTAATGGATTAGCACATTATCATTTAAATACAAAAATAGGATAGGCCCCTCAGAATTATTTGGGAGCCTTCCTGAGACATGCACATGCATAAATGTAAGGTTTGTGTTAGTCATTTAACATGCAAGAATCATAAACTCATCAGTCCAAAGTAGAGAAATGTTATTGTAATTTAAAGGTGAGCTAGTCCCTGCGGATATCACCCCTTCTCAATGATTCTAAATGTTATATTAATTCACCATTTACCGTTTGATAACATATTAGTTTATCAGAAATATTTTCCTCTTCCATAAAACAGGTTTGAGAAATAAATGTTCCAATATAAAATCAATTACTCAATATAATTGACTATTCCCTCCCTTTTCTTACATATGTCTCATATGAAATAATAACTTAGGAGTCTATTTAAGCATGGTGTAATCTATTACTCGAGAAGACTCAGTATCACCTGTGTGCAGCTTACAAAAAAACAAACAATTGTGAGAAACATATATTATGCAGGAAATGCATACCTTTGTTAAAAACAAAGCATATCTGATTTGGGAGGAAAAGCTTCTTCCCCCTTAACATCTGAGTCACTACTGATGGCATAGCATAAATGATAGTGGGTGTCTGAGGGTGTTTTTACTGAGAAATGTCAAACACATTCAAAACCTTACATTTGAAAACTGGTTTGCATTCCTCCACTTAAAATGACGTTATCATTGGAAACAATAAAAGCTAATTGTTTTGATGTAGAATCTATCAATTGAATCGTTAGAGCAGAACAGAATGGTCGTATTGTAGCCTGAGTACCGTGCAGCCTTCAGTTTCACCAGGTGGAAACATTGTCCATATAATGTGAATACATGTAGAACTAGACATTCAGAGGCCACTGACATTTAGGCCTATTTTAAAAAATAGTAGGGGCTTTTAACAGCTTGCCAACCTACAGGCATCCTCTGCATAGCAGTATGAATAGCCTTAAAAAAACAACCCACTCTGCGGTAACGAGAGTCATATTTCTGAACCAAATGCCCTAAGTTAAGCCGTTAGTCCCATCTGACTGACCCAAGGGTTGGTGCTGGTGTGACCGGGAGGCTTCCAGGTGTTCAGATGTCAAGCTTTCAGTTCATGGCTTGGTGGGGGGAGTGGCCCACGTGAGACAGTATTGTTCAGTTTGAGGAGCGGCATTGTCTCTGGAAGCAGGTAATGGTGTCCATTCTCAGACCAGACCATTAATGTCATTTCATGTAGAGCAGCCATAGCATCTCTGTGACTGCACTCAGAACTGTGTCAGAACTGGGTGATTCTTAGTGAAGCCGTCCAAGGCCATAGACAGAATGGAACCACGTACCAACAAAAGGGACACAAGGTCATCAATGTCTCTCTTTACTATTGGCCTAATTGCACAACAAATTAGTGGGAAAAATGTGGAGCACTAATCCATCATCATGTGAAATGTTGAGTTAATCTAAATAATTACTTATGGGTTGAAATCAAATTAACATTAGAACTAAAGTCAGTCATAATTGGACTTTGCACGGATCCGAATCTAATCAATACACCATTTCCCCAGCTCTGTGATGAAAAGGATAAAAGATTAGGTACATTACAGGAGTGTTCCCATACCCAAACATGCACACTTATCTTATTCTAGTAGAGATTAGAGGACAAGGTCTAATGTTGTGAACAAAATGATCAATTCAAAGTTATTTAGTTTATTGTTATGTACCACATTTAATTTAATAATTAATCTTGAATTACTAATAACTTTAAAGAAGGCAACAATTTACAATTTGGATAAAGTGATTACTCATCCAAAGTGTGTGTGTGTGTGTGTGTGTGTGTGTGTGTGTGTGTGTGTGTGTGTGTGTGTGTGTGTGTGTGTGTGTGTGTGTGTGTGTGTGTGTGTGTGTGTGTGTGTGTGTGTGTGTGTGTGTGTGTGTGTGCTTGTCTGCCCAAGGTTTAAAACATTTGGGATAGCACAGCAGTGAGAATGTTATGAGAACCAATCTGTTGTTTATACTAAACTCGAAGGAAGCTAGACTGGAACATTTTAAATAAATCAAAACACTTGCACATTAATTAAATACATTTGACATTTAGCTCGAGCTGGGTTCAATACTTTTCTTTATGGTATTTAAAATTGGGCTCGAGTAGAACCCCTGGATTTGGCTTGCAACATAAAGTGATACTGATCTCTGTAGGACTTGGAAGTGTTATGATTCAAAGTGCCTGTGAAAGAGAGGCCCTTGGAAAACAACACCTATTTTGTAACTGTAATTACCTATTTTAAAGAAATTGCAACATTATACTTTTAAAGAATTGCTCAATTAATTTAACACATTTATTATGCACACAATAAAAACGTCAACAAATATATTGATCCTGGCTTAACCAGCGACCTTTACTCTATTGTTCATAAGCTCGGTTTCAGAAAACTTGTCAGTAGTTTAACAACTATTTTAATTGTAGTATTGTCTATGGAGACCAATTGGTTGATACTAGAAATATTTTCAAGCAGTTTAATAAAGAATGGTTAAACTATTTTTAAAACTGTAATTGAACTTCAACTTATATTAATTACCTGATTCCAGTGGCCAGTTGGAACAGAATAATTAACACAGTTTCCATTTTGCTGCAACAGCGCAAAAGGTTTCAACAACAATTAGTATTATGTCTGAGTCTTGTTCTGCTTATCTGCTTTGTTTCGGAATGTGTTCAATACATTACTTTTTTATTCATTATTACTATACAATACATAGATTAAGAATAAAAGAAACAAATAATACAACATTGACCTACAAAAACAGATTTTGCAACCCTGATCTCCTCAGGCAGGTCTCTGAGGGTCTCGGGGCGCAGGACGGGCATAGGGTTTATACAAGGTCATAAACATATCTTAACATACCAGCAATACCATTTAAGAATGGATTCTTAAAGCAATATAATCTTATTTTCTTATTACACCTAGCGCTCACCCTGAACAGTGTGCTTCTTGTTTACATGTTCCCCTGCACTCAGAGGCAGGACATAAAAACACTTTTTTTATTTTTCTCAGGTCATTTACTTTTGGTGAGATAATTAAAGTTTAGTTCATTTTACCCTGTCTATGGACTGATTAATTATTGTTACAAAACATACACAAGATGGCGGGACAAACCAATATAGACCCCCATACAAACAATCAGACAAACAAAACATGAACTCTTAATAAACACCAGCGCGACAGCAAAGCTCATCCAGCTCAATTTAGTCCGGATTTTAGAGATCTTAGAGGGGGTGGGGAATTATCTCCAGTGCGGCGTCTTCTCACGCCTCACCCTTGCATACAAGTGATTTATCGGTGCCTGAAAGCCGTCCAAGAACGATAACTAGCTTATCCTCTTGCGACAACCACTAGGCTATTTGTTTCTAGTGGCGCTGTGCCCCCCCGATCGGAGCCCACAGACTTTTTCCCTGCCCTTTCTCTCCAAACAACAGCTCAGTTGACTGTAGTCCGTACGACCAGCCTATATACACTTGCTATCGAGTTCACCTCAAGGTGAAACACAGTTTGCCTATGCTTGCTTGCCACTACACACCTCTGATCAATTAGCCTATAATTGTATGTATGCACTCCTGACCGCCACCTGCTCCAGAGAGCCGTAGCGCATCGGGTGATGCACGCACCTCGTGCTGGCCCGTCTAACCATGAGAAAGCGGTCCTAAACAACGAGTGCTTTTAGACCGTCCCGTTTGAAGGACGGCGGTGCCGTGAGTTAAAACCTAGACAAGAACTGTGATTTTCTCCCTCTCAGCCTGCACTGCTCCAGCCCCACACACACACAGTGAGGGTTTTTACACACACACGCAAGGCTGCAGCTGGAGCCGTGTTTTTACAGAGAGGTGATAGCAGCAAATATCTTTGGCTGCTTATTTTCAACTGCTGTGCTTAGCCACTACGACCCCCAAAATCCGGCGATTTGTTCAATACAAATCTTTTACATTGCTTTCAATTCACACAGAAGCTCCACTTCACTGATGCTCTTTCTTTAAGGTATCTCTAAACATGAGCTGTGTATGCCTGTATGGCACTTCCGTCCCGAGCAGCATACACAGAGGAAATAAGCCAGGACTGAGTCCCCAGACACTGATTCCCTGGGTTTATCATCCCCAAATGTTCATTAACCAAAAGGAAACGCAGCCGATCAGTTTCACAGGTAATTTTAGGATACCGTCAATCACAGATTCTGATAAGGCAATGTCCAAAGTAGATTTGAAAATCACACCTACCACAATCTGAAGATCTGTTGGCATCCTGCCGACAACGCCAATTTGTAGAGGAAACTTCTGTGTAGCTATGCAGTGGGAGTCACCGACTCAGGAAGGAGACACGGGAAGAGCAGTAGCTTTGATGTCAAACACATGATGGTTTATTTGGAGTTAACGGCCGGAGGATTCACATCACAAGTCCAAGAGTCAGAGGTTCTGACTTCACGGTAGAGTTGCCACGTCAATTCTGGAGAGCCTCTCTCTTGCCAGCCCATCTAACTGGTTTCGCAGAGAGTAAACAACATATTTGAGGAGATAGCCTAAACAGTGTGGGAACACAGAGCTACTTGCCTCGGACACTTATGACCTCGAAGATTTTACCTTGGAGTCCACAAATACAGAGAAGGAAGTGTCCCAGTGTACCCACAACACAGACCATCTGTGACCCAGTATTGACCGGTCACAGAATGGGAACAATAACATTATTGGCTAAGCCGCCTGTGTCCTTAAAGAAGGTAAACAGACATGGAGGTTTGTCCTGTATGTTACTAATTGGCGTCTTATGATAATTATTATTTCCACAACATCTATTATGAAAGCCTGTTTTGAACATGCAAGTTACACGTGTTTTGTAATCCAACCATCCTTTTACGAAAAGTCAACAGACTGTTAGCAAACACACTGAAGCAATAAAGACCACAAACTAAGTAATATCTTTACTTCTCTAAAAATGACAAGACCTTTAGTGGAAGGTGTGAATTTGAGCAGAGACCATGGCAACCAGCTCCCTACTACTGCTGCTCTTCCTTTAATGGTAAGATGAGACATATAAATCAGCATTGGCTGCCAACTGAGAGCAATTTGGATAAACACAGGCGATTAATGAATTGTGATGTTGTATTTCAGGGGCTGATGGTTCTTATATTGTTGGAGGAAGAGATGCTGCCCGTCAATCTTGACCGCACATGGCCTCGCTGCAAGTCCGAGGACGCCACAACTGTGGGGGGGCCCTGGTGAGAGGGGACTTTGTGCTCACAGCAGCACATTGTGAGATACTAAGATTTTAAAAAACAGTCAGAGATGTTTCTGTTACTTTGTGTTTTTTCATATCAGGTCAATTTAGTAGAAATATAAACTTACTGGGACCTTTCATTTGTCAGACCGAAGTAATTTATTACAGCAAACATTTTTACATACATATTTGTCAAAGTAAAGCTTAGTTACAAGCAGGAAATGTTTTTGGGGGATGCACTCTTTGACAATGTTTTACTGTAGTGAAAATATGTAGTGTGTTATGTAACTTTTTCTGCATGTAAACAGTCTGCAAAGTCACAAACCCTCAAAGTACACCCTGTAGCGAGTAAAACTTTTCTAAAACACAGAAAATATGTGTCTATGCTGCCCCAGAACGCCTCGTTGGAGATTTTTCTTTTTCCATTTTTTCTTCCGGGGCCTATTGACGTCACTAAGTCCAAATGGACCAATTTGCACACAGCTATAGAACAATAGGCACACCCCCTGTAGAGTGCAGGCTCTACAGAGGCTACTGGAGCGGACAGTGTGAGGTGGATTTCCCGCTGTGTTTCCCTGGATGCTGGATATAGACCAAGTGCCATGCCAGTGGACACCGCGGTGCTCAGGCTGAGCTCTGCGGTGTCCACTGGCATGGCACGCAGACCCCACGCAGCAGCAAGGAAACAACACCAGTAATCCACCTCACACTGTCCGCTCCTCGAGCCTCAAAGGGCGGAGCAACAAGCCCCGCAAAGTCCCGCCAACACGGCACCCAGACCCCACGCAGCATTCTCATCTGTTTGTCATTACTGGTGTAATTTCCTGGTTGCTAACGCCATTGTAACACATAAACACTGATGTTCCGCTGTAACGGTGGTTGACTAATCAGAACAGAGTGGGCGAACTGACCAATCAGAGCACAGTGGGCTCATACATTTAGCAGGTTGTGTTGTTATGTATGTATGTGTTTATTTTTCTGGAAAAAAACAATACAAATTAAATAACAAAAAAATTAAATAAAAACCCAAGCAGCTGCAATATAAAGAACACTATGTCGAATGACCAGTGTTAACCCTTCCAATAATACGTGACCTGTTTTTACACCTTTCTTATTGTGAGACTGAATCGAGCACTATCCCCTTCCTGCTTCAACTACTGAGACCATATTTAACACCCGCAGTTCATCTTCCAACTCCTTTGCACGCACAACATGACAAATATATAGTAGGACCTAATTGTTTGAATAGGTGGATAGATATGTACTGTGAGTCTTTTTTTAATGTAACCCATGTACCTTAAAAACGTATAAACCCCCAAAGTTCCTTCCTCATGTTACTTAATTTGGCATTTATTGATTTTTGATGTGTTTTATTATAAATTGAGTTTTAGCATCTACAGGGCAACATTAGTTGGACTCTTGCTTTGGTCTCTACTCCTGAAGGGTAATGGCTATACTAAACATTCCACCATCTGTACCAGCTAGTTGTTAACTGTGTCTTTCTGGTGTTTGGTGATGAGCAGGTATTGTAGGCTTTGAGAAAGTGAACCAAAACGGTAGCAAAAGAACAAAACAAAGTGATGCCATAAAGCTCTGTAGAGCCGAGCGAAACTGCGTTGTGTGATAATAATCAATTTTTAACAAACAATCATAATGTTCTTACACTCAAACATATTAATTTAAACCATTGCTCAAAACATTAACATAGTACAGCTTTAAGTTGAGCCTTTTCTGATTAGTTTTTTGTAAGAGAGCTTAATATGAATGGTGGACCAAGGTAAAAGTGTGCCACTCATTTGAGACACAGTGTGAATACAGCTCAGTCAGTTCAACCCAGTTGGTGGATGTTGCTGCTACTCTAACAAACCAACAGGTGGAGCTAGAGTCTCGTCGGTATCCTGCAGTGACGCTGGTTGTGTGTCATCACACAGAGACACTACAGGAAAATGGGCAGTCATTAAGTGTCTGTGAGTGTCTCCACTTCTATACTTAGGCTTCCAGAGACAATTTAAACATGCAGGCAGATGCTAAATGGAGCTGCTGAAGCCTCTGAGGTCTGACGTCTGAAGCAGTCCCTCATGGTGGACTGTGCAGATGGTCTGGTCAGATGGTCCGGCACATCAAATGGGGATAAATCATGATCAAATGAAACATCAGTTTACAGTTAAGGTTTGTTAGTAATACATATTTTACTTAATGAAGTAAAAAAACTAAGCCAAATACTCTGTTTTCACTGCATAGCCCACTGTGACACTCTTACAATGAGCTACAACTAAATATAGTGGCCAAACAATCTCTAATTATCTACTTCTTTTTTTTTTAATCACTTTTAGCCTTATCACAGTATTTAGCAGCGGAGGGAATTAGAATTGTTATAAAATTGTGAACATTTTTCTTTGAAATGTGGACTCACAATTGAACTTAACCAATACAAAAATAGACAAATATAAAACATATTACTATGACTAACACGGTTGACTTTTCGTCAATGTTGGCATGAAAGTTATTAGTTAGAATTAAACGATTTTTAATAATCTAGTCTACTGCTTCTATGAATTTGGTTCTTGCACTCTGTGAATAACTGAGTCACAATCCTGTTGTTTTCACTGACAAAGATCACCTCATAAAATACATATTTGCATGTTGCATAATTTTTTTGGGCCCACTTGAGCAAATTAGCCTTTTACCGATTCTTATTCATGGACAAGAGAGATATTTGAAGCATGACGGAAATTTTTTAAATATTAGGCTTATGTTTTTATAGGGAATTCAATGTAACAACTCTTGGGTACAGAAATAAGTCATACGTGTAAGACACCACACAATTATCAGAATCCACTTTTGGTTTGTTGTGATAAAGAATATTTATTATTTTGTATGTACAGTATTTACAGGACATTCAATAAAGCCACATTTACACTGATGTAAAACCTCTCAGAATCACCAAAAAGAGAAATAATGTAATTAAAGACAAGCCTTAAAAGATCTGTCAAATGGATCCCAAAGCATGGAAACAATTAAAAAAGGTAAACATTCGCAAATAACAAGTTTGTTTTCTAGTGGAACACAGATTTTAAATAAGGGTTCTGATTTTAACGATATATAAAAATGCATATTACCATCACCATTGAGTAATTCTGTCACAATCACAGGTACAGATCAGAACCCAATAGCACAACACAGATACAACCAGTGTTTAGCAATGTTCAGTTTATTCAGGTCAGGGACAGGCAGGGTAAAAACCAGGAAATCCAGCAGTAAGGCAAACAAATCAGAAAAGGGGAAGGCAGAACAGGGCTCAGAACCAGGTGATCCGTCAGACAGGCAACCAAATCCAAACAGGGGGCAGGCAGGAACTCGAGATCCGAATACAGGCAGGCAGGGGTCAAAACCGGGCAGGACAAGAATCTAGGCTAGAGAATAACAAACACTGGAGAGCTAGGCAGAAAAGACAAGACAATCTGGCAAAGGACAACTGATAGTGAGGTGGTATAAATACTGTGGAGTAATGAGGGAATGAGTAACAGGTGAGGGGAAGGTCTGGGGAGACCAGGTGAGGGAAGTGAGCTGATTGCAAGAGCCTGGAGGAAGGCGGGATCTGAAATGACAGGAGAGTTAAGATGAGCCAAACAAACAATATATGTGTCTAACTTGTGACAGATTCAGGAAATGCAATGAGTCAGACATTTGAAATCTGGGGAATATGAGGGCGATATTTTGAAAAGACCACTGAGCATTTCTGAAGTCTTTGATTGTGACAAATTCCTCTGAAAATACTCCCTCAAATCTCTTTGTTGCGAATTACATTCTACCTTAGGACTGTCACTGTAGTTTGGAAGTTATATCCCAGCTAGAAATGTTTGGTTCTAAAAACATTCTGAGAATGTTAACAATTCACTGTTCTAGGAATGTTTCATAGTCTAAAATAATAGCATTCTGGCAACATAAAAAAAGCTAACTTGCAGCTAAAAACGTTTTAAGAATAGTAGTGCATAATGTTCTAACAATGTTATAAAAAACATTTAAAAAAGGTTATTACCAAGCATTTTAAGAATGTTTTTAGAGAAAGTTATCCTACCTTTCAGAACAACTTTCTGGGAACCAAAATAAAACGTCCCGCTGAAAACGTTTTAAGAACAGTAAGGCATAATGTTCTAACAATGTTATCAAAAACATCTTAAGAAAGTTATCACCAAACATTTCAAGAATATTTTTAGAGAACGTTATCCTACCTTTCAGAAGAATATTCTGGGAACCAAAATAAAACGTCCCGCTGAAAACATTCCTAGAACAATGAATGGTAACATTTTCAGAATTTTTTCAGAATCAAAAGTGTCTAGCTGGGAACTCCCACATGCCACCGCAAACATGCAATATCTGTGAAGGAGCCATTTTATGGGTGTTGGTGGTGTAAAAATTGCCATTACAATCTGCTTACAGCTTATCATGAATTACGTGCTTGTTTGTTTTTTCTATGGTGACATCAGATTTTTTAAAACATCCTTTTCAAACAAATGCAACAAGTTTGTTTTTTAAAGCGCTCTAGAAATAAATCTGACGATGACCATGACCGGGTTAATATTTGCCATCACAGGAACGTTTTATAATATAAGAATAACATTTTCAGAATGTTTCTTGGAGTATGTTCTTCATTTGTTATCATGTAACATTGAGGGAACGTTTTATAAAGAACATCTTTAATGTGTTACCCCAACAACGTCCAAAACACATCCTTAGAATGTTGCAGGCAAAACGTTCCACCTTTGTTAACATACCACATTAAAGGAACGTTTTATAAAAACACTTTCTGTCATCGCAGGCCTCAATAACATCCTCAAAACATCCTCTGAATGTTGTAGTTAAAACGTTATGTCTTAGTTAACCTTAAACCTTATAGGAACATTATTTGAAATAATAAACATCCTAAAAAGGTTCTTTCAACATCAGATTAAAACGTTTCTTTAAAACATTATTAGAACCTGTAGGTAATATTAGCCAAAGTTGTGAGAACGTTCCCCGCTAGCTGGGCAGATGGGAGTGATGGTGAGGAGGATGAAGAGGAGGAGATGGACAACTGGAGGACAGCGATGCCAATCTCTCAGAATCAGGTAACACTAGCTTCCTGGGTCCCTGACATTTCTAGACAAATGGATTTTAATCCAAGTTATTTTATGTTGATATTACGTTCTAGATGATGATTTGGAGGGATATGACAAGATGGTGTCAGGAAGGAGAGAGGCAGGAAGGGTGAGTTGTGTATCATTTGTCTCTCTACAAAAGCATTAATCTAATCTTTTTATTTCATGTCTTCAGTGTTTTACTTTCTGCTTTGCTTCATATTTATTTTAGTGGAACAAGAGCAACGAAAAGGGCTAGACGTCTCTGCACAGAGCGTGTATAGACAGTAACCTGAAGCAGGTCCAGTATCTGATGGAACAGGTGGGGAAAACAACATTTATCAAATGTGTTTTAAGTAGGGCTGCTCAATTAATCGTATTTTAATCGCAATTACGATTTTGGCTTGCAACGATTATGAAAACAACATAATCAAAATAAAATGATTATTTATTTATTTTAATTTTTAATTTTAATGTATTGGTTTTTCAGTTGAATTATACTTAAAGTTCAGGGTAATCAACTGTTAAAAACATACTGTTAACAATTTCAATAAATGGATGTTTTCAAAGTAAATGGATAATCGTTTTTAATAATCCTGATATCAATTATTGACCCAAATAATCGAGATTATGATTTTTGCCATAATCGAGCAGCCCATAGTTTTAATTTTTATTCTGCCTAATTTTCCACCAAATTATAATCTCGCCTAGGGCACCAAAATGTCTAGGGCCGGCCCTGTATACAGCAATAATGTACTGAACATAATGTGAAGTAATAAGAAATCCTTCTTGACCATACAGTACAATACCTTTTGGTTTCCATCATCCCTTCATACAGTGAAACGGGTATTAAATGTCATACCATGTGAGTTAGGTCTGAACAATTATTGAATTTGCCCCTGCAGAAACCCTGTCACCGAATGTGATTTGTATAGGCTATAGTGAAGTTACTTTACATTACCTAGCATTTAGCTGACGCTTCCAAAGCGACTTACAATAAGTGCAATAAACCATAAAGATTCAAACTAAGGACAACAACAGTGCTGACATATTTACTTCAAACAAGCAATATCATTGTTAGTGCTGCAGCTGCTGCATAAGTAAAACTCTGAAGTGCGGTTTTTTCTTTTGATTATTTAAGTTAATGTATATACTTTATATGTTTCCAACATAATAACTTAAACTCCTCAGACGACGGCGAATTTGAACGTGCGGTAAGTCCTCTCCATGGCGTCCGCTCTCGACACAGTTTCCCAGCAGCCCCGCGTCAAAAGGAAGTCCCCGCAAACAAGGAAGCCAACCCGATCCTCATATCGGGCCGAGAAACTTTCAGAGAGGCTCCCGCTCCTGTTTCCTCCAGCAGCAAATTAGCCCTGGTTCATGAAGAGGAGTATCTCGCTGATGACGAGTGGCTGGAGGATGATCTGGGGGAGCTCCAGCCGAAGAAGAAGAGGAGGCTCCGGGTGGAGCAAAATGGAGCGAGAGGAGAGGACCGCGTCTTGTCTTCAACGTCAAGAAGTCAAAACAGGCTCTTTAACTCTGACTCCTACAGAGGTAATAATAATAATAAAATGAAGGGTCCATAAGGATGTTCAAAAGGGAGTTTAAAACCATTCCTAACTGTACGCTGTAATAAAGAGGAAAGTCTTCAGCCTTTATATTTTAATTTACCTTCATATTGCTCCTGTTCTCTTTCAGCTTCTTCAGTTCCTTCGTCCTCCAGCAGGGGTCTCTCTCTGAAAAGGAACGGCTCTCAGAAGCCTCAGCAGGTGAAGATGACTCAGATGCCGGGGATGGTGCGTTTGGGCCGACGAGAGGTCAACAGGTCACACAGCCCCACAGTGACAGACGAGGAGGATATGAGACCTGAGACACCACCACCTCCATATATACACATGCACATGCAGGTGAGAACTATCTGTATCCTGCCCTTCATTCTGATGAGTTACAGAGGGAAGCAAGGCTATTAAATGCACATACATATTATTTAAATTACAAGTTCAGAAGAGTGAAGGTTCAGAAAGAGATTTTTCATTACTTAATCAATATGACGTTGACTGCAACTCGATAATAATTAATGTTTGAGCGACACTCTGGGACATAAGTAGAAGATCATTTGTCAGGATCTGTCTTTATTCTTGATTAACTTAAGACAGTAATGAATGTGCTGGTGATGGGAGATGATGAAGGAGGTGGTGCCATTTTAAGACACTGAGGCAGCTTTAATACCTTCAGATCTACCTTGGACCCACTGTGTTTTCAGAATGTGTTGGTCTCAGTCCTGATATAATTCAGAATTTGGTGGGGTTCCCCCTTTTCAAAGACATCATTACATTACATTGCATTTAGCTGACGCTTTCATCCAAAGCGTCTTATAATAAGTGCATTCGACCAACAAGATACAAACTTGAAGAAAACAGAATCATATAAGTACATCAGGTTTCAGAGAGCTAAAACATTTCAAGTGCTACTCAACTGGCTTTAGATAAGCCAGTCCTTTATTAGTATATAAGTGCTTTGTTAGCAATTCTTTGTTAGTAATTCTATCGCTCGAAGTGAAGTCGAAAGAGATGAGTTTTCAGTCTGCGCCGGAAGATGAGCAAGCTAATATTCACTGAGTAAAATATTTATTTTCTCAATTCAATCTTAAATATTTTTTTAATGGATTAATCTGCATACTAAATGCTAGAGAAAATACCTTTTTTTTTACTGTCTGGAATATGTCATTGATGAATAATGTTAATTTGTAATCATCCCATAATAATAATACAGCAATAATAACCCTAGTAAAAAAAAGGGGAAATGGCATGGGGCAAACATGAGAAAATGTCTCAATCTGGTGTAAGACATTAAAAACTAACATTTTGAAACCAGCGTTCTATATTGAAAGTCTGATTTGACATAATTGCATTATGTTATGCTGTAATGTCCTTGGTATCACAGATTTTTATTTTTATTGGGGTTGCATTGCGGACTGATTTTTGTCTTTTAAGGGTCTGAAAAAAATCTAAAAGCACAACTTTTCTTAACTTGGTTGTATAGCGCTTTGAGCACCAGGAAAAGCGCTATATAAATAACATGTAATATTATTATCCTGTATTATTAAAATTCCCATGTCATGGACATTTCTACTGATCATAATTCCATTGTTGAGGTCTACTAGAATAGATTTACATCGTGCAATTTTCCAAACTCACATTGGTTTCTCATACAGCATCTCATAGTATGTGTATTCATCTCTGTCCTAAACGGCTTGTTTGATCTCCTGCCCCCCCCCCTCCCTATGAGCCCAGTGTGCTCTGATTGGTCAGCTCGCCCACTCTGTTCTGATGAGTCCACCACCGTTACAGCGGAACATCAGTGATTATGTGTTACAATGGCGTTTGTTAGCAACCAGAAAATGACACCAGTAATGACAAACAGATGAGAATGCTGCGTGGGGTCTGGGTGCTGTGTTGGCAGGACGTTGCAGGGCTCGCTGCTGGAGTGGACAGTGTGAACTGGCTTACTGGTGTCGTTTCCTGGTTGCTGGGGGGGATCTGCGAGACACAGCTAAACCCAGCCTGAACCCAGCCCGAGCACACACACACACCTGCAGCCTGGCTGTGAGTCTGCGTGTGTGCTCAGAACGAGCCCAGGCCGAGCCGCGTCTCGCCGTCTCAGGCTGAGTTCAGGCTGAGAAATCCACGGAGCTGCAGCTGAGAAAAGATTGAGTGTGTGTGTGTGTGAGAGACGTTACGTCACTATAGCCAATACATCACTGTACTTTCTACATTATAAGAAGAAAACAATGGAAAAAGACAAATCTCCAACGAGGCGTTCTGGGGCAGCATAGACAGGTATTTTCTGTGTTAGAGTTTTAGTCGCTACAGGCTGTACTTTGAGGGTTTCTGACTCTGCAGACCGTTTACATGCAGAAAAAGCTACATAAGACACAAGGGGACGGTTAATAACCGGAAAAGCATGACATGGGACCTTTAAAACCCTTGCCAAAATGATTCCACATTCAATAACACACTCAAAAAACTAAAAGCCAAGGATTTCCTTTTACTTTTTTCTAGGAGCAAATAATGAACATGGTGTGTTCTGTTTTAGGTTCTGGCTGAAGTTTGCTCCTGGGATCTTCCTCCTCTCCCCGAGCGCTACAGTGGGTGAGCAACACACACTAAAGCACACAAACACAGAGATATACTGTAGACATTTTGAATGTCTCGCCTTCGCCTGCTGGAAATTTCTGCCAACGGCATTACAGGGGAAGGGCTGGAGAAGGCGGTGAATGCTTTAAAGGGACAGTGTCATTTCCGGTAAACAGCTGGTTTCATTTGTCAGTGTTTCCTTGTTATGAGCATTATTTTCATATCTGTCACTATTTGGATAGTGGTGATATTTTTACTTTAAATTATACAATATTATAGTACACTTACCCTAAATCACAAAAAAATATGTGCAGAAATATTGCCTCCATCATAGCACTGACATTTTAGAAAAATATTAAAAAGATATATTGGTATTGAATAAAGTACCACAAACAAAATACTAGTCTGCTTAATTTCATTGCAGCAGGGTTCTTAGGAAAATTACTTCAGTTTGTAACCGAAGTGGCGGGTACATTTTTTGTATTGCTATTTGGGTGACTAACGTGTGGCACTAATGAATTTTGGTTTCGATGACCAATTCCAAAAGATATGTCTTTATTATTTTTCTTTGCATATATCAGTGCGTCACATCACACTTGGTTAATGATTCACAAGGAAATCACTTGTGCCTTCCCCCCCTGTGGGAGAGGTTGTGATTTGCCACAAACAGCAGGCTGGAAGCAAACCGTTGTGCACAGGTTTCACCACAACTGAGATGAATCAGTTTATTATAAATGAGGCTTGAAAGAGAAGTCTCTCTTATGAAAGTGCTGTATGTGGTTGTTTCCTGTCGCAGTGCCTGGAGGAGCTGGACCTCAGTCTGAACCAGCTGGGGGACGGGGTGTCCGAGTCTCTGTCCTGCCTGCTGTCCTGCTGTCCTCTGTTAGCCAGGCTGTCTCTGCAGGGCTGCGGCCTCACCGCGCGCTTCCTCCAGCAGCACCGCCTGCTGCTGGCCAACGCTCTGTCAGGTGACTCAAATGGCCTCTCGATGTTCAGATGCATTAGTTAATAAGTCGTGATTGTGATTGAGCTGATAGTGATCAATGATAAGCAGCTTCAAGAACGGTCTCAAAGATCTAAAAAACCCTTGTATTTTCCCAGAGGTTCAACTTCCATAAACAGTCATGTTTTTATTTTCTAGAAATTGAGACAAAGGGTAGAATAGTTATCTCCAAGCTAAGAGCAACCAAGAAGAACATATTTCTAAAACAAGATTTTTGTTTACCTGAAAATCATTTAAAAATGATTATGTATGGTTTTCTTTTTAGGAACGGGCCACCTGAAATCCGTGTGTCTTTCCCACAATGCACTGGGCTCCACTGGCTTTGAGCTGGTGTTGAAGACTCTGCCTCTCCACTCTCTCACACACTTGGACCTGTCAGCCGTCCGCAGGGGTCCGGCAGATTCCCCGGCGCTGGAACCCCTCGCTAAAATCCTGTCGCAGGTACACACACATAAATCATGTTCTGTACACACACAGAATCTAGTAAAGAAATATCTTTCAGAACTGATATTATTTAAAAGCTCCAGTGCAACTCTATATTTGAGTACAGTACAAACAAATCAAAGCGTTTGTCTTTCCTCGTAGGAGGAGTGTTCCCTGACCCACCTGAGTCTGGCAGCAAACGGGTTGACAGACAGCAGTGTAGTGTACTCACTTTGGCCAGGTGAGTGTGAGTGTGAGTGTGAGTGTGTGTGGGTGTGTGTGTGTGTGTGTGTGTGTGTGTGTGTGTGTGTGTGTGTGTGTGTGTGTGTGTGTGTGTGTGTGTGTGTGTGTGTGTGTGTGTGTGTGTGTGTGTGTGTGTGTGTGTTCATCTGAAATATAATAACCAACAAACCATCATTATTGTGTAATAATGTCCTTGAAGCATGCTGCCAACAGTCTGTCAACACAGGTTTACAATGATAAGAAATGACGTTCAGACTAACCTTATTTTGACTTATTGGATTAATTAACAAAGAACCAGGAAGAGGAATCAAAAGGATTTCTCTGGTTGGGTCTATCTAGACTTTTGAGTAACTTTATTTGTAATTCTCTTCCAGATGCCTGCCTTCATGTCCAACTCTGGTGAACCTGAACTTATCAGGAAATCCATCTGTTACTTCAGCAGGACTGAACAACATCCTCATCTCTCTCAGAGAGGCCTGCCGACCTTTGAACCTTCTAAACCTTCAAGGTGCGTCTTTAAACACGCTTAAACATTACAATTGGGAAATATATTCAGTATCATTAACACAATTTGTTAAAGTAACGTGCTACATTAACACACAATATTGGAACTGGAAGCTACAAAAGGGTTGGTTGAACATGAAGGACTGTAAATATTTATTTTTAGTTTTGATTGTCCTTTAATATCATGATTTGTGACAACTATTGTTTAAAAATGTGTTCTAGATTTAGCCATTTCTGAATATATTTCCATAGCATTGAGCAGGAGGAGGAAAATAACTAATTGATAAAACTATTTAAGTTTAAATGGATAACAGAATTCATTTTATGAAAACGGATTCACATAAACCACATTTTAACCAACATGAACTGATGCATAAGGTAGTTAGTAGGGGTGTAACGGTACACGTACCCGTACCGAAATTATTCGGTACGGGCCCTTCGGTTCGGTACACGTGTGTACCGAAGTGTACCGAACGAATATAACGTTAAACGTAAAAAATTGAGAACGTGAACAACTTCTTGGAAGTAATCTCAGGTGCTGCGTCGCAGCATTCAGAGTAATTTGCTCACATTGTGTTCAACGCGTCATAGAGCGAGAAAGTCATTTCATTGGACGAGAGGCATACATGAGAGCTGGTCAGAGGGATGCGTTCAAATTTAGTCAGTAATTTGAGGAACTGTCGAAATGGCGAACGCAGATAAAGTTGAGCTCGAAAATCCTCCATTATCATTGAAGTCTCCGGTTTGGGAACATTTTGGTTTCGCAGTTACGTTCAAGGATGAAGGAAAAAGACAGGTGGACCGAACCAAAGCTGTTTGTCGGCATTGTTCAACTAAAATTGGTTACGCGGCTGGCAATACATCAAACTTGCACACTCATTTGAAAAGGCATCACCCGAACGTGAATATCACCGGTACCAAAAGACTGAAGTGCAAACCCAACTCCCACTAGCATGTTAGCCTCCACCACTCGCAAATAGTTCAGACCAAGCCAAAGCTATTACAAACGCCAAATATCTTTATGTTGCCATGGTAGCAAAGCGCTACCTGGCTGTATCTGCTACTACCTCTGTCCCTAGCGAGAGGGTGTTCTCCACAGCAGGAGACATTGTTAGTGCCAGCAGATCTGCCCTTTCGGCAAGCAATGTGGACAAGTTAATTTTTCTTTAAAAAAACATGAAAATACAATGACAAGCAAGTCCTAATGTCAAACTGGCTGCTTAGGTACTAGTACAGTACAGTTCAAATACAGATTATTTCAGTTAATCGAAAAGCTGCACCTTAATGTTTATTTTATTATATTTTGTATTTATTTTAGTGAATATTCATAGTTTAATAATAATTAAAAACCCAAAACTAATAGTTTTGTTTTTGTGAGTAGCCTACTAGTACAGTAAAGTTCAAATACAGATTATTTCAGTTAATCGAAATGCTGCACCTTAATGTTTATTTTATTATATTTTGTATTTATTTGAGTGAATACATTATTCACAGTTTAATAATAATTAAAAAAAATATATGTTATGTTTTGTGATAATTTTTTCTGCTGTACCGAAAACGTACCGAACCGAACCGTGACCTAAAAACCGAGGTACGTACCGAACCGAAATGTTTGTGAACCGTTACACCCCTAGTAGTTATTTAAACATGTTATATTATGTCTACACTGTGCCTAGTAGGCATTGTGTAATATGTAATAGGGAGGCGTGTGTCGCAGTGGATAGAGCCTTGGTGTTGGGATCAGGGGGTCACAGGTTCAAACCCCAATGCAGTCAGCATGTCGTTGTGTCCCTGAGACATTTCACTCCAAATTGCTCCTGTGGGGATTGCCCACAGTATTGAGTATGTAAGTCGCTTTGGATAAAAGCGTCTAATGATGCGTTCACACCGGACGCGATGCGAATATTCGCTTCGCTCTAATCGCTCCTATCGCATCGCTCTAAACGCTCTAGTTTCACCGCGGTTGCCAGCTGTGTTTACTCGCATCATCCAAACAAGATGTGCTGGCTCGAGAGCTACAACTACAACAAAATGAACATATTTGACCATGATTACATTTTAATACATGTCTCTAAATGATGCCGAAGGAACAACATACTGATACCGGTTAGTAAAAACCATGAATTAATATGAGGAGCTGTGATCTGTGTGCTAAATGAAAGCTTTAGCGCAAGTTCAATAAGGAAGACCTAACACGAGTCTCTTACACGTCACTCTATGGCTCCCTTCCCCCCTCATTAAATATGAGGGCGTCACCCCTCAGCAGCCAATAGCTGCACATGCTAAATGCCTTAAATGCCTGCTCTTCCTCCCTGTCAGTTGTCATTTGCAGATGACCGCAACCCGCCTCCACCCCTCTCGCCTCCTGTCTCCTCCAGGACAAAGCTAAACCTTCCTCCTTCAGACCGGTCTTACCTACTCATCACCACCACCAGTGTCTAGACCCCAGAGATTTCATCGGAGCGGTGCTTTCCCTCCTGAATGATTATCTTGCAAACCGGGGCCTAATCGCCAAACACCATTACATTCTCCTGTTGTATTATCATGGCAATCATTTCATTCATATGACGTGTAAACAATAAATATGTAATTCTTACATCACGTCTCTCCGGTTTGAACTGCTAACAGCTGATGTTTTCTGGTTGAACGTCAGTGACGGCAGGCTGAGATCCTCACCGCTGATTGGCTTCCGCGAGAACGCGTCACGTGAATTTGACGCTCAAGTTGAAAAAATTGAACTCTCGCGTTTGACGCACCGTTTAATCGCGTGATTCGCGCCTTGTCCACCGCTTCATGCTCGCCGTCGGTCCGCGTCTCTGCAGCATTGACTTTACATGTAATCGCGCCGCCCCCAAACATCGCATTGCGTCCGGTGTGAACGCAGCATAACATGTAATGTAATATAATGGATTCTTGCAATACAAAATAAAGATAAGCTGCTTGTTGCTCCCCCGCAGGCTGTGAGGTGTGTGGCCCCTGGGACACTGCCGGTCTGGACGGTTTGTCAGAGCTGGTCCAGGATCTGCGTCTTTGCTCTCAGGGACTCAACAAGCTGGACCGGCAGGCCCTAAAGCAGAGCTGGGACAGCAGCCGCTCCCCGGGGCGCTTCATCGACCAGAACAGTAGGTGTCTGCTCTCCACTCCAGCCTCGTCCTGAAGGGGGAAACTGAAATGTGCTTCAGAGGAAATGGCACATCTTCATCACTGACACGGAGTCATGGGAACTCATAAACACAAAACAGTTATACTGAGGGTGCTATATGAAGATTTCCTTCAGTTAGCGGGGATGCAATGAACAAGAACAGTGACATACAAGGATATTTTGTGTTATTGTCTTATATGTTTCATGTCTTTTGTACGCCTTATTTATGTGTATCTGTAAAAGTCTTCAATTTGTTATGTAAGCACTGTGTTTGTGTCATGACGCATCAACTGGATGATTGAATGATTTTGATATAAAAACAATTAAAGTGACTCTTTTTGCCTTGGTCTTTCAGCAGCACATTTTTCATCTCTAAGAAGTTAATACAAATCAAATGCAGATAAAACTGGCTGTGCCGTATGCGCACAAAGTAACCTGAAGGAGAAAGGAAATATTTTGACCTGTTGATGGTGCTGTGAGAAAACACTGTTTAACATCTCCACTGTGGGCGGGGCTTCTTTCTTTATGACAGCTGTCTATCAGTAAATGCTAGACCCACAAACTAGATGTCTCAACGGGCTGTTTCAATTTACCCCTGTTTTTGTTTTGTGCATATAAATATTAAATGCAATATATTTCTCTAGAAGTGCTGAATCCATTTATAGTTGCTATAGTAGTAATGATCACCGGTTTCTGAGAAGCTTTACCGCAACAAGAATTTCATATGCTTGATTTGACTCGTCAAAAACCTGATGGTGTCAGTGGTGGAGCCACACTCCTGATATTGTTTCCATACTATCACCGTCTCACTTTTAAGACATTTTTTCAGGATAAAAAAGCGCTTTTTTTGGTGACATTTCTCAAACCATAGAGGTGAAGGTTATCACGTTTTCAACAAGGTTTAAGAATGAATATTCATAACATTTTAAATGCAAACATTTATTTCGATAATTTGTGCACAGATACAGAAATTGAAAATCACATTACAGGCATTTCAAAGAAGAAGTAAAGGTACAAGAGAAAGTAAATGCAGGGAGAGAAATAAAGCTGAAAGCTAATTAATCATATTCTTAATGCACTGTGTGGTGATTGGGTCACTACCACAAGCACTTCTGGTTTATATTGTTTTATTCATCCATGCATGCGACCCTCGGGATATTCATTAATTTGTATTTGAACACCCCCATCGTCACTTTGATAAACTTGGTGCAACAACTCCTTTGGCCTAAAGAGAGCAAGACAAGAAAACATGAACAAATATTAAATAATTAGCAAAAACACAATACAATATTGTAAAAACTCTCCATTACAGCTAAAAGCCCTGCATTCAAATGTATTTATCAAAAGCACTCATTATAAACAATGTGTTACTTTGTTACATGTAAGCAGTTTAATATCATGTTCGATAAACGTATTATATTTTGTGTCTCAAATCTCAAGAGAGTTCTATACTGAAGCTCTCAGACAAATGTTGGGAAGTAAAGAGGACAACACTGCTCAGTATAAAGTTAATAAAATACTGAACATATTTCAGTGTTTTATTTATGCCAATTTATACTGAGCAGTGTTGTCCTCTTTACTTCCCAACATTTGTATCTATAGTGACCTACATGACTGTGAATGAGTTTTGACAGAAATACAATTGATCCTTAAAGAGTTGTTATAATATCTGAAAAATAAATATTGTATAATGGCGGGCTGGAAACTCACTTGCAGGCTTTGGTGTTGACACAGATGGTCCGCACATCATCCGTGGTCGTGAGCTCCTCGATTAAATCTGAGAGGTGTGACTTGACAAATTTGCGGCACAACGATTTTAAGAGGCCAATCTCGTTGCAGACGGCCGTCAGCTTTGACTTCAGTTTCTAGAAGAATGCAGATTATCATTAATACTCATACCTTCCATGCACCGACTAAATCATCACCAAGCTGTCAGTGTTTTAGTGTTTTACCTCTGCTGTGGCGTTACGTCCGACCACTTTCTTCACCTTATTTAAAGCCCACTTGCACGCCCAGCACACACCTGGAAGCTGGAGGTAAAAATGACACATTGTTGTAATACTAAGCAAAGTAATGAGTGCTTAAAACAGAACTTAGTGAATGGAAAAATGTTAAAAGAGCGGTAAAAAATCAACAAATAAATGGTTTTCATCAAGAACCCGTAGATGCACAGATGCATTGAAGCATTATAATGTTTATAAGTGGAGTTGGTCACTTTAACATGCAGTCAATGTAATATGAAATCATTGTAATTATAAAAAAGGTCTTCAGGAAATTGTGCAAACCCCATTAACTGTTTAATTTTCACAACGGTTGTATATTACTTACACAGTGATGCATCAGTATTAACCATCCTATGCTGTGATATATAATAATATGGGAGTCACAGGGGGTATTTTGTTATGCAGGAGTACCTTTAGTTTTTATACTTTAGGTACTTCTGTATTTGTACTTGTTTAGATTATCCTCCCCCACTCTAATGATAATCCTCACTTTATTCAGACTTGAGTAGGCTACAATATAAAATCAGGGTTAAAGTGAAATTTAGAGCTACATAATCTACAGACACAGCAGGTGGGTATTTGAGCCTTTGTACATTATCTAACATTTTGTCCTCTGATAATAGTAGATTAATTGTTGACTAGCAGAAGGTTTGTAAAGCAGTCATCTTACCTTTCCAGCCTCCACAGAGATTTCCATTTCCCCCGGCTCCTGATCATCAATGTTGACCTCAATGCTTCTGCCGTGGATTGTCCATACTGAAGAGACAATACAAAACATGTTGAAAAGCAGTGGACATGATGATAAAGACAATGTTACAAAATCAAATAAACATCAGCACACCTGAACATGTCACCAGAATGCACACAATGAGGATCGAAGAGGTGTCCATGGCTGCCAGTGAGTGCAGATCTCTGTGTGTGTCTGTCTCTGTGTGTGTCTTTTATACATTTAACAGCACCCCCACAGAAGGACATTTAAACCACAACAAGGCTGGTCACTTGGCAAGGCTGGTTGGGTTGAGACCACCATCACAAAAATGTGTCAAAAAAAAGGTGTAAAATCGATTTTCACACCTCCCACTCATCGAGACGCAGTTTCCACCCCAAAGACAAAAAAGACCAACATTAAATGTGTCATCTGTGTGAAGATCAACGTTTTTAATCTTTCAATTTGAGCCAATAATCACTGAGCAGTTCATGCGTGCTGCCCTCAATGCAGAAAGGTGATGTTGAGCTTGAAGCATTGAATTATTTGGTCGTAAAAAAGATAAGGATATTTGGTTCTTTTCCGTTTTTATTTATTTAAAGAGGATTTTTTTTATTCCAGCCCATTTTCAGGTTCATATTTGTACTTTGTGTCTCTACTGTGACATGTCTCCATGCTTTATTGTTCAAAAAGGTCTTTATTTTTCTCATCCTGCCTGTACTGCAGCACCTCTTTTCACCCTCTGTCTGAAACCAGAGCCCAGTCTGCTCTGATTGGTTAGCTGGCTCTGTTGTGAGTGGTCAACCGCTTAGAGATGTCCCGCCCCTTGGCCTATCACATACAATGTGTTGGAGCGCTAGCACTATTTCTTAATGCTCTTAATGTCGTTCATTTTTGTAAAACACTATGAATTGCCTTGTGTTGAAAGGAGCTGTATAAATAAACACTCCTTGCCTAGCCAATAGAGCAAGTGTTACATAGTGATGTCATTATGTTACTGAAGTATACAAAGGCGTCCAATTGAGGCGTTTCAGGCCAACCCGGTATCACGGCAAGACGTGAACATGTGACGATATACCATGCTGGGAGACGTGAAGATGTCACGATTTCGTCTCTTCAAACGTGACAGTTACACGGTATTGTTAACATGGCCCAACCAGTGGAGAAATACCCGGAAATGCCAAGCAAATGCTACCCCGACGCTCGGTTGTTATCGTCAATATTAATATAATAATGATTTATTTTTTAATAGTCACACTCGATTTCGCCGATTTTTTTGTTGCCCCAGCTGGTCGACACCTCTTTTAGCAGAAACAAAGGCTACATTAATGTATTGAATCGATGTTAATATAACAAAATATGACATCCGTCATAAACAACACCGGAAACAGACGTAGGCAAGATCCTCAGCTCGGTGATTGGATGATTTAGCCGCAATGCACGTCGCTGGGATATGGTGGTTATGCGATGTGAAATCCGAAAACATTTTTAAAAAATACTACTGTGCTTGCTTTTCTCTTTGAAATGCATCACATAACGGCATTGTAATACACGGTTCGGCTGCATTAAATATTACATATCTGCCGTAGTTCTCTATAAATGAGAAGACTTCTAGACAAACAGGAAGAACTGCCGCCAAAACTGAAAACGTGACGTGGATCATAAATGTATCAGCAATTAAACAACATCTTACATTTCTTTTCACACAATACGTCTCCTTGCAGTATCAACACTAATTCGGCTGACTTTTATATTTGATCCAATTGGTAGATAGGCTGTATTTACACTATAACAGTGCACAGCTGATAGAAAGGGACAAGTAGTGGTTAAAGCACGTTATTGAATTTTATTATTTTTATTATTAGATATTAATAGGATCCCTATAAAGTATATTCATTACTCGTTATTCTCTACTAATGGTTAATTAAAGACTGTATATAATGACTATTTTGCACATCCCTTTCAAGATTTCAAGATTGTCTAAGGTTTATTGACATATCATATACACAACTACGGTGTAGTTATGCAATGAATGAAAAACTTGGGTCGCAGGTTCCTCAACAGTGTATTACAAGACATCTATCAATATGTGTGTATACTCCACCATTAAACTGTCATTCTGCACATTTCTTATACTATCTACATACATCTTATAAGAGTATAATACATATGTATAATATCAGTTGAAATAAGTGCTTAAACATTGGAGGAAATTTGGGGATTTTAAACTTTTCTGACCATTTACATGCGCTAAAACCTATAACACACAACAAGAAAGGAGACACACCAAAAAGCCTAATAGGGCCTCTTTAAACGTGTGACCACCTGGTGACCACCCAATGGACTGTAGATGGAAATTCCTTCCAAGCTAAATGCTACATTACAATAAATGGTAACATTTAAGTTTAATATGTTACATGGTCTCTTACAAATAAAATAAAAGAGAGGTGTGTTACTTATTACCAAATAAAATAGATAACAGTCAGTAAAACGATGGTAATACAGCGTTTCTAATTATGGGGGGGGGGGGGTTAACCATTCTTCAGGATGTGTGTGTGTGTTTGTATGTGTAATTCACAGCTTCTCACCTCCTCTGTATGATGGTCAGTGCTCCGCCTCAACTCTTATTTGAACTAGAATGGAAATCCTCCTCCTCAGTCTGGAGGTCCAGAAACGTACACAAGTTAAACAACCGCTGAAATGAAATGTGTCTCGTAAATATTTAAAACAAAAAGGGAAAATGTATGTTGCATTCTTACGAGCATGACATGCACATTGCTGATTGCTGATGAGTCATTGATGTATCATCAGCTTCACCTTCTGTGGCTTTTTATAACTTGCATGCCTCTCAAACGCACATATTAGCACCGCACGTGGCATTTCCCCTGCTAAAGTCAGACACTGAATTGAAAAAGAATGTCTTACAAAACACGTGAAAGTATTTCAAATGTACTTCTTAAACTAAACAAACGCAGATATGTTTTATTTTACAACACAATAAATCAGTTAACCTACAGACAAACATTTATTAACTTAATGTATTTAGTTTAGTCCTAATATGTATGTAATTGCTGCAGGGGCCTGGCAGCTTTTTTAGGGATATGTAGACAACAAGTTTATAGAAAGTGACCTCTTGTCCATTTATTTATTTACCATTTAATATATCGATAAATTCATCAAGTTATATTTGTTTCAAATATATTGTTTTTATTGTTCCCTTTTTAGAGAGATTTAAAAAAGATTGAAGATACTGAAGATTTATTGCATAATGAACATGCAATGGGCTTCAACTTTAATGACTCAATATTTATTTTCCCCTTCTTGTTTTCACATATTAGTAGTTGTTTTTTCCTTGACATAAAGACTTCCCTTACTGGCAAAAGTGTGTCATAGTGTTAAAAGCAGCCTTATGGAAAACACTATGACACTTATTTGAGAAAAAAAAACGACATTCATCAAATTCCAATGTAACTGTGTTTGGTTATTATTGAAAAACCCAAGAAGCTACTAAAGGGGATATATAAGACTGGATGGACGAAATAGCCTAAATCTCCTCCTATGAAAGATTATGCTATAAGATGATAAATAGAATGGATATCTACATGAAAATATGGGGCCCTTTTGTGGCGGTGACTTGAAGTGCTGGAGAGCTCCACCCTTTCAAATAATTGAAAGCCCAAAATAAAGTTATAATGTGATGTACTACGTATTTGATGTATATAATGTGTTGCAGTATGTGCAGGATGGTTTACATACCGCGTAACATGTATATCGTGTATGCCATGTATGATGCTCTACCTCTGTGATGTTCCCTTTGTCCGTTTTGTCCGTCTTGTCAGTTAGTGTCCTGTCTCTGGTGCAGTTTGCCGTGGTACTTTGATATCTTGATATGTGAAGATGATGAAGGATTTTTAAATGTAACGCAACGGCCCCTGATCAGCCTGTCGGATGTTCTTTTACCAATAATGACCGCCTCGCTGCACATTATCTCTACATATGTTGCGTTTTGAGGCAAGATATGCCTGATTTTTGCAATGTTACGTAGATGGAAGTAGGCGGTCCTTGAAATTGATTTTATGTGGGCGTTAAAGGATAAATCCTGATCAAATATAACACCAAGATTCCTTACAGTCTCACTGGAGGCCAAATTAATGCCATCCATAGTTAGTATATCTTTATATAATTTGTTTCGTAGATTCTTCGGGCCAAGTACAATAACTTTTGGTCGTGTTTAACATCAAAAAGTTTAAGGTCATCCACGTTTTTAAGTCCTTGAGGCAGTCTTGAATTTTATTTAGATGATTAATTTCATCAGGCTTGATTGATAAATATAGTTGAGTATCATCCGCATAACAATGAAAGTTTACACAATGATTCCTTATAATATTGCCTAACGGAAGCATATATAATGTGAACAAAATAGGTCCGAGCACTGAACCCTGTGGCACTCCATGGCTAACTTTGGTTTGCGTGGAAGATTCATCGTTAACACGTACAAACTGAGAGCGTTCAGATAGATAGGACCTAAACCAGTCTAAAGCAGTTCCCTGTATGCCAACTAAGTGCTCTAGTCTTTGCAATAGGATATCATGGTCGATAGTATCAAATGCAGCACTGAGATCGAGCAAAACAAGAATAGAGACAAGTTCCTTGTCTGAGGCTATTAGAATGTCATTTGTGACTTTAACCAGAGCTGTCTCTGTGCTATGATGTGTTCTAAAGCCAGACTGAAAATCTTCAAATAAATCATTGTTTTTTAAGTAATCACACAGCTGTTTTGCGACCGCTTTCTCAATAATTTTTTAGAGGAACGGAAGATTAGAAATAGTTGGCTAAAACCTCTGGATCGAGGTTGTGCTTTTTAAGAAGAGGTTTTATCACTGCTACTTTGAATGATTGTGGAACATAGCCTGATAATAAAGACATATTCATAATATTTAATAAAGACGTGCTAATTAATGGAAAAACTTCCTTCAACAGCTTAGTTGGAATTGGGTCTAACATGCACGTTGATGGTTTACAAGAGAGAATCATTGAATTTAATTGTTCAAGGTTTATGGCTGAAAAGCATTCTAGTTTACTATCTAGTGTAATATTAGAACTTACGTTTCCGGGAGCAGTTGATAACACTATACTGGTCAAAGGCAAGAGGTCATTAATTTTGTTTCTAAGAGTAACAATTTTATCGTTAAAAAAGCACATCAAATCATTACTGCTGAGTGCTATGGGAATAGAAGGCTCAATCGAGCTATGGCTCCCTGTCAGCCTGGCTACAGTGCTGAAAAGAAATCTTGCATTATTCTTATTCTCATCTATTAAGGAAGAGTAGTAGGCTGCTCTCGCTTTACACAGTGCTTTCTTATATTCATTGAGAGTAATATGCCAAATTAAATGAGATTCTTCAAGTTTAGTGGAACGCCATATCCTTTCAAGTTGTCTCAACTTTTGCTTTATTTTGCGGGTTTCGGCATTATGCCATGGAGCTAATCTATGTTGTTTTATTTTCTTCTTTTTCAAAGGAGCAACAGAGTCTAATTTTATTCGCAGCGCATCTGTAGCACTATCAACAACATGATCAATTTGGGGTGGTGTACATTTTGTATAAGTTTTCAACCAAGTTTCAGTGAGACAGCATATATCAATATTATAATCTGATATTAAATCATTTACCAATATTGCTTTAGATGCTATAGATCTTATGTTTAAGAGACCACATTTAATCTTCCTGTTTTGTTGCATTGTAGTAGTTGTTACATTTACTTTTATTAGGTTATTATGTATGACACCTCTATTAGGTTTTACCTTAAATTGTCCTTGGGCAGACACACACCGTTAATATTGGGTATTTTATTGGGTTCGGGATTCCTATGGATGACTGCCTAGGAGAGAGCGCAGAGAAGCGTGTAAGACTGCGACTCCGCCTCCTGGTCTCAACTCCAGTTTGTCATGGATTAAGTCCACAAAGCCCTGAAATGTTTGCCGAAATGAGATCTGCACCATCCAAAGTAGGATGAATGCCGTCTCTCTTAATCAGACCAGGTTTTCCCCAGAAGGCTGTCCAATTATTTACTTGAGTGGCGCCCACTAACGGTTAAAAAGCAGAGAAACTCTGCAGCTCTGTGGTCCAACACAGGCCTTCTCTACTGAGTAGAATGATGTTATAATGAGAGCAACAGCTTGCAATATGTTTATCAAATATTACATGTGTTGGTAGTGTATTGAATATGGATTTGTGGTGAGAAAAACAGTGAATACTGTAGTCAGATGTGTTTAATGAATTGTTGACAGTTCTGCTGTGTAAGTGGCCGTGTCAGACCTGACATTTGCCTCACCTACCTCTATTAAGCTTACCATTGATACAAATATGCTAAATTGGCTGTGAATCTTGCTTATCTTTCTTACAGTGCAGACGCTTTTCTGCTTGCTCTTGCCTCTGCTTACTTTTTATGCTGATTTTCCTATTCTTATTCTCTGAAAACTTCGAGCAGCGGCTCCTGGACATTAACTTATCACTGGGACAGTTCATCTTCGTAAATAGACGGAGGGTTTCAGCCATATTTCAATATTTTTACGACGACGTCAGTCTTACAATAGCGTGGCCTAGCAACAGCTAAAGCCTGGTAGGCTACTGCTATTTAGCTAGTCGGTAGCAAAATGCCTCCGTTCTCTACAGATGACTTCCAGAAACTTATACAGAAGATGGCTGTGTTGGAAATGAAAATGCAACGGTTGGAAGTTAACGTGGAAGTGAATGGACTATGTCGTGGGAATGACACGACTTTACCAGTGTTGCAAAAATAATGGAGAAGGGTATGCTAACTCACAGCTAGTTAGCAGCTACAAGGATTCCAAGGAACAGGAGGGCTGTGTACCGGGTAATAAATCTACAAGTGGTAGTCCTCCCTGGAACTCTCTGGGTGCAAAGCCTAAGAGTAAATCATTTCCATGGGATTTGGGAGGACGGATAACAGGCAGAGCCCAGAGCTCCGAAATCTGTGATGCGACCGGCTGGCCTGCATTGTTATCACCCAGGAAGAGCGCCTCTTCAACCCCTATTCATACTAGGAAACAGCAGTGGACAGCTGCTAAAGGGAGAATTACAAACAATCCTCCTAAACCACCAAGTGTGCCAATCCAGAACAGATACGCTCCGCTGACCGAGAACCGGAGATCTGATGACCTGGATAACCTGTCCTCTTCACGCAGCAGGGTAAGGACCAATAGCTACTCTAAAAGTAAAAGGCTAGAAGGAAAGCTAACGACTGGGCCTGAAACTCTAATTGTGGGTGACTCTGCTGTAAGAGATGTAAAAGGTCTGTGTAATAAGAACAACACCAAAGTACTCTGTTTTCCCAAGGATGTGGTCTCTGACTTGGCTGAGAAGATCCTGCATATTGGGGCTGAACATCCGACTGTGAAGAATGTGGTACTGCACATTGGAACAAATTATGTTGTGAAACAACAGTCAGAAGTGCTGAAAGAAGACTTTAAATGTTTGTTGGAAACTGCCAGCTCTCTAAATGCAGAGGTGTTCATCAGTGGCCCTCTACCGCCAGTCAGAAGAGGAGTGGAGAGATTCAGCAGATTGTTTGCACTGAACACCTGGCTTTCAACGGCCTGTACTGACCATTCTGTTCATTTTATTGACAATTTTAACTTTTTCTGGGATCGCAGACATCTTTTCAAGGCAAATGGAGTTTGCCTGAACAAGTCAGGAGTGAAATTGTTTATCTCTAACATATTCAACTGCCTGCGTCATCAATCTGTTCCCTCTGCCAAGGACAAGCGGCAAGAGGAATCAAAACAGGAGAAAGACACAACACATCACACAGAAAACCCTGAAGAATTATCACTGCACCCGCCTGAGGAATGTTCTGATTATGGGAGACCTATGAGACAAATGGAGGAGTCTCCACTACCCGTCACCCCCCCCCCCCCTGTCAACGCCTTTGAGGATACTCCGTTCACCCTTTCACCCTCGCCCACCCTCCTGGAGATCGATGAACACACAAAGGAGATACAGAGGGTTGGCACCGATTCCTTCCTGGAGTTCAAAGACCAAACGAAGGCGATACGCAGGGCTGGCACCATGTCCTTTACCCCCGCTCCTCAACGACGCCCACCAAAATCACCGCGGAGACGCGCACCATCTCCCCCGTCCTCATCACCGCGCCTACGTCAACCACCTCCCCCCCCTGGCAGCATGTCCTCTACCCCCGCACCATCTCGCCCGTCTCCATCACCGTGCCTACGTCGACCACCTCCCCTCCCTTCGAGGGGGCATCTGCAGTCTCCGAAGCCTGATAAGGATGTGTGTGTACAAAACACAACAAACTCTTACTGATATGTGATGGGTCCAGGCTCAAGGGCGTATGGCACTCTCAACTCTTTCCAGGACATGTCGGGGCCCTGCCTGCCAGTAGCTTTGCCGAGATCTGTGTTGATAGGTAATAGATTAAGAGCGGTGAATCATCTTAGATACAGGAAGCGCTCAAACGTTTGTGTGAGTGTATCTAATTTAGCAGTGATTCCATGTCAGCCACAGCTTGTTACAAAAAACATGACTGATAGTGTGTTTAACAAACTTAAACTAGCTTTATTAAATGTCAGGTCTTTGGTAGGAAAAACATTTTTAATCAATGATTTTATCACTGAGCACAATCTCGATTTTATGTTTTTAACAGAAACTTGGATTGAACAAAATAACAGTGCAGCTGTTCTTATCGAATCAACCCCTCCCAACTTTAGTTTTATGAGTCAGGAAAGAATGCATAAGAAAGGGGGTGGAGTTGCTATTCTGTTCAATGATTCCCTTCAATGCAGGAAGACATCGTATGGAAACTTTGATTCTTTTGAATATGTGGCCCTTCGGCTGAAATGCTCCTCTCGAGCTCTGTTACTAAATATCTATAGACCACCCAAATACTGTGCAAGCTTTTTTGATGACTTTACTGAACTGCTGTCTATAGTGTGTATTGACTTTGACCGTCTAGTCATTGTTGGTGATTTTAACATCCATGTTGACAACCCCCAGGACAGAGGGGCTAAAGAACTGTTTTGTGTTCTTGATAGCTATGGACTGACTCAGCATGTGACGGAGCCCACGCACAATAAGGGGCACACTCTGGACTTAATTATCTCAAAGGGTGTGAATATCTCTAAGGTTGTGGTGACTGATGTTGCACTCTCTGATCATTCCTGTGTTTTCTTTGAGAGCTCTATTTCTGTTCACAAAAATGTTCAAAAAGAGGTAACCACAAAGCGATATTTAACTGAAAATACTAGGGAAATGTTTACTCAGAATTTCTCTTCCACACTTGCCCCTGCTAACATCTCAGTAAATGAGCTAGTAGATCATTTTAATTCAAAAATTAAAAATGTTATAGATGCCATTGCTCCAACTAAGGTAAAGGAAGTGTCTGGCAAGAAAATATCTCCATGGAGAAAGGCCATGACCGTGAAAACAGAAAAAAGAGAATGTCGAAAAGCTGAACGCAGGTGGCGAAAAACAAATCTCCAGGTTCACTTTGAAATCTATAAAGAGAGACTTGGCCTTTATAATTTGGAATTGAAAAACGCACGACAATCGTTCTTCTCTGACATCATTACCAAAAACAAAAACAACGCACGTGCCTTGTTTGCTACCGTCGACAGACTAACTAACCCCCCAGTGTCAGTAGCCTCTGAATTTCTATCCACCAGGGCGTGCAATGATTTTGCCTCCTTTTTCACTGACAAAATTCAGAAAATCAGACAAGCAGTCAGTGCCTCTGCATCAGGAACAGCAAATGTGTTGTCTCTGTGTCCACTTAACATCAATTCAAACACCATGACACAATTCCATCAGATTAATGATAAAAACCTAGAGGACATTATTCAACTTCTGAAATCCTCCTCCTGCTGCCTTGATATTATTCCAACAGGATTTTTCAAAGATGTTTTGCCTTGCATGGCCTCAGATCTACTTCATATAGTAAACAAATCTCTTCACTCAGGTATTTTTCCACAGGCCCTGAAAACTGCAGTCATTAAACCGCTCTTAAAAAAGAATAATCTAGATGCTTCAGTAATGAACAATTACAGGCCCATATCAAACCTCCCATTTCTAGGTAAAATCATTGAAAAAGTTGTTTTTCAACAGTTGAGTAATTTCTTGCATTTAAATAACTGTTTCGATGTGTTCCAATCAGGCTTTCGTCCAAACCACAGCACTGAGACTGCTCTTGTAAAGGTCTTTAATGACATCCACTTAAACACAGACAGTGGCAGAACTTCAGTGTTAGTATTATTAGATCTCAGTGCTGCGTTTGACACTGTTGACCACAGCATATTACTCGACCGACTGGAAAACTGGGTGGGACTTTCGGAAACAGTTCTGAATTGGTTTGAATCCTACTTAAAGGACAGAAACAACTTTGTTTCTATAGGTCTGTGAAAGAGAGGTCCTTGGAAAACAACATCTATTTTTTTTAACTGTAATTACTTATTTTAAAGAGATTGCAACATTATACTTTTTAAAGAATTGCTCAATTAATTCAACACATTTTATTATGCACACAATAAAAAAACTTCAACAAATATATTGATCCTGGCTTAACCAGCAACCTTTACTCTGTTGTTCATAAGCTCGGTTTCAGAAAACTTGCAATTAAACAAAGATAAAACTGAGGTAATGGTTTTTGGAGCCAAGTCAGAACGTATATAAAAGTTAGCACTGAGCTTCAGTGTGCAATGTTCAAAACAACAGATAAAGCCAGAAATCTAGGTGTAGTCATGGACTCTGACCTGAGTTTCAACAGTCACATTAAAACAATTACTAAATCAGCCTACTATCACCTAAAGAATATATCTAGGATTAAAAGACTAATGTCACAGCAGGATTTGGAAAAACTTGTCCATGCTTTTATCTTCAGTAGACTCGACTACTGCAATGGTGTCTTCACAGGTCTCACTAAAAAATCTATTAGAAAGCTGCAGCTAATTCAGAACGCTGCTGCTCAAGTCCTCACTAACACTAAGAAAGTGGATCACATCACTCCAGTTCTGAAGTCTGTACACTGGCTTCCTGTGTGTCAAAGAATAGATTTCAAAATACTGCTGCTGGTTTATAAAGCACTGAATGGTTTAGGCCCAAAATACATTTCTGACCTCCTGCTAAATTATGAACCATCCAGGTCTCTCAGGTCTTCAGGGACTGGTCAGCTTTCTGTCCCCAGAGTCAGAACTAAACATGGTAAAGCAGCGTTCAGTTATTATGCTCCAAATATCTGGAACAAACTCCCAGAAACCTGCAGGTCCGCTGCAACTCTGACTACTTTTAAATCCAGGCTGAAGACTTTTCTTTTTGTCGCTGCTTTTAATTGAACTATTCATATCTTAAACTGCACTGTAACTTTTATCCATGTATTTTTTCTTTTAATGTTTATTTTATTAGCTTTTCTTTTTAATGACTGATTTTAAATGCCATTTTCTTAATCTCTTTCATTTTTTGTAAAGTACTTTGAATTGCCTTGTGTTGAAAAGTGCTATATAAATAAACTTGCCTTGCCTTGCCTTGTGAATGGAAAGGATGTATGTTTCCTTCTTTGTTGTTTCAGGCATATGAAACCAGGCATGTGAAACTAGATAGAACATTCTGAACTTTTGACCTATACACACTAAAACATTTTAGATGGTGCAATAAAAGTTCCAGCTAGCATTCAGAGAAGGCGCTTGTGGTTTTTGACACCTTGAGAGCGGTTACAGCGGGTATGAAGACAATGAGGCACAGGATGCAGACGGCCTACGCAAAGGGTCGAATCAACTTCCTGGGCCAACGAATCGTAGAGACAAGCTGCCCATATTTGTCTCTGTTAATAAATGAAGTCTCTGTTAATGAATTAAAGTTTAAAGTTTGCATATTTGAAATTGAAATGTTTAAAGAAAATAATTTGATTCTAAAGTCATGACATTGACAATGTGTTCTGCTTTCATGAAACATTTTCATATTCCCTCTCTTTAAAACTACATATCAGTACTATAAGTTTGTATTTGTTTAATTTTTAAACCTTACATTTTTTAATGTTCAAGAATTAGAAGTTGAACAGTTGTGACCTCCTCCTGACTGAAAGAGAGAAAGGAGGAAGAAGACTATAAAGAAGAGTGGAGAAGAAGAAACAAGGAGGTCTTGGGGGTTTCTTGGAGGCTTCTTGGAGGCTTCTTGGGGGAAGTTTTCTGAGGCCCAAGCCCCGGGCCTGGGCTTGGGCTCTTTTAGGCGGCTGGAGAACATTTGACTTGTGAACCTGTTGCTATTGTATTTTGACTTGTTGTCTTTATCATTTTTAAAAGGATTCTTTTTAATCCTCAATTTTTGTTAAAACCTTAATAAATCCGGTTTGTACTTTGTACACTTCGACCCAAACTCCTGGTCTCTATCGTGAAGGTATCTGCTTGGTCTTAGAGTGAGGTAAGAACACCCTTCCTTGGAAAACTGACATTAGTTGATAATTTGGATTTAAATTGTTTAAGGGGAATATGACATATGCTCTGCTGATGTGGTAATATCACTGCTGTGATATTGAATATTTGACTCTGGCTGGTGATGTCACTGCTGTGACATTGATGTTTGACTCTGGCTGTGTTTGATATTACATTTGTATTTTTTTGATTGATATATTTGGGGATCAAGAGAGGGTGGGGTTAGGGGTCTGTGGGTTCTGAAGCTGCCCTAATTATCAGGGAGTCTCCCATTAACAGAGGGATTCTCCTCCAGGGGCAGTTTTGATACTGCTCTGGGGTTCTACCAGCCCACCAACACCTACTACACCATACACACCATTTTGCTATCCTAGGGGTCGGACATCCGAGGCTGGAGTGCCTAAAATAGGGATACGACGGGCAGCGTGGTGTTAGAGGCCACGTTGTAAACTCCCCCCTAAGCAGATTACGTTGATCTTGCGTGTAGATTGTGGGGGGGGGTTTGAAGTCCTAAAAAGATTGGACGGCCGTTCACCGGAGCCTTATCAGCACCGGAGTTCGGTATCGGAGACGGCCTAGGTATTAACAATTGTTGTATCGAAGCTAGATTCCTTTTCAGAATAATGTAATAATCAGTCGAATCCTTTCATCAAAGTTCTTTCAAAACAAAACATGTGAGTTTATAATATATAATGTTATATGAGAAACAAGGTAATTAATGGTCTAACTAGATCTGTGTTTGTTCTCCCCTGCAACGAGGCCTACTAACTAAATCATTGCAGCATAACCGTGAGAACATAAATGTTCAAATCTGTATCTGCTGGTTTCTGTGGTTTCTTAGTTTGTTGTCGATTTCAAAGAAAGGTTTCAGTGGCATGTGTCGAGAATGTCCACAACAAACTGTTGGTCTTTACTCGTTAGATCAATGCAACTAAAGCTCACTTACTGTTACCAAGTCTTATCCACAAATAGGGGGACAAAAACAGGCCTACCAGTACAGGAGAGCATGTCCAGGAAACCCGGAGTCGGAGTAAAATATCGGGAAGGCTCTAAAACCAGCACAAATATCATGTAGAAAGCCGACACTCATACTGCAAGACAGAAGCACACCGGAGCTAAAACAGCGAAAAAGCATGAAATACAAATAAAACATCTCCACACTGTACCAAACCACCTGTAAGACTGTGACAGCCCAAATAGTCCTGTTAGTGGAAAACAGTGGGCCTAACCAAAACTTTAAATAAGAGGTCTGTCTTTACTGTAGCTTTAAAGAAAATGACATAAAAGTAAAACAACAATAACATGTCACAGGTAGGCAAGCAGGTAAAGATAACAAAAAAAGGGAGCTTACAAAAACAAAAGCAAGAATAAACTAAACTTAGAAAAAACAGGGAAAACATCAACGGGGTATAAGAGGATTAAAGTAGTGCCGAGCACTGTGGCGAACCACACCAGGGAACATTAACGACGCACTGAAGGAGAACAGTTGAAAACAGACAGGTATAGATGCACTCAGAACTAATCACCACAACAAGACACAGCTGCTATATGCAGGCTAAAACACAGGAGCAGCAGGGTGATCACACACACAGGTGGATCCAATCAGGACGAGGCCAACAATCACATAAAGTGGGAAACCACATAAACAGGAAGTTTGTGGAACAAGGTTAGTGATTTTTACAAATAAAACAGGAAACGCCAAGGTCATGAAATAACTGCAGGATAAAATATCTCCAAATCAATCTTTTTTCTTTTTTTTTCCACAAACACAATGGGTGTGTCTCAATGTCAAGGACGCTTCCTTGGTAGGACATGTCCCTCCGAGTCAGGTCCTTCAGAAGCGAGGCAAGAATCCGGATCCTAGCCTCGGAAATCGAAGAATGGTGGAACAGGCTAACAGGTGTGCGTCATATGCGAGGCCCCGCCTTAAATGGAGCGTGATTTCCGCCAGAGATTTGGAAATTGGTCCGTGCGCAAAGCATTGTGGGGATTTTAAGACCGCGGAGGATACACATGTGCAGCCTCGAAATTTCCCACAACGACGCCGGCTTCGGTATAATTCCAAGCATCCTGGACATTGGAACAGTCCTTCGGCGGGACTCGATGAGGTAGCATCCTTGAAATAGAGGCTGTGGAGCAGCCTTCCTCGACATTGAGAAACACCCAATAGCTTGGTATCACTAAGAAATAAGGAGAGTAATAGGCATGGGCGTCGCAGCCATTATATGAGGGTGGGACAAGTCCCCCACACTTTTTCAAATGATTAGTTTAGACCCCCCTACTTCTACCATGTGGAAAGTCCGTGAATCCGTCTATCCACTCGCCGCACTTTGTAGAGCGCTGTGTCAGTGCTTCACTATCAAATCCATTCCACTTGCTTATTGAGAGAATGCCCAAATCAATGAAACTCCGTACCATGTTTTCACTGCTACTTTGTACCAAGGCAGATTCTCCCGTAGCGCGCATGTTCAAGGAGTGTTGTCATAGATCAGTGCTTCTCAAAGTGTGGTCCGCGGACCACTGGTGGTCCGTGAGCGCCCCCTAGTGGTCCGTGAGTATATTGGTAACATTTCCCATTTGAAATAAATAAATATATTTAAGTTTTCCGCACTCTCGCGGGAATATCTCCGCAATGGAGCGAGCTTAAGTTTCACTTTCGATTGCATGATATAGCCCAGCACAACACCTTCATCACACATGTAGCCACTTGTTTGTATCATTTTCAGGCGATTTGTAAAAAACGATGTGTTTTTGGATATTTGTGGAGTTAGGTGGTCCGCGAGTGTTTTTTTATTGGTTAAGTGGTCCTTGGTATTGTAGAGGAAACTTCTGTGTAGCAATGCAGTGGGAGTCACCGACTCAGGAAGGAGACACGGTGGAGCAGGAGCTTTGATGTCAAACACTGATGATTTATTTGGAGTTTCGGCCGGAGAGTTCACATCACAAATCACAGCAGTCACGGTCTGACTGCACGGGTGGATTGCCACGTCAATTCTGGAGCGCCTCTCTCTCGTTAGCCCATTTAACTGGTTTCACAGAGAGTAATCAACATATTTTGATAAGATAGTTTAAACAGTTGAGCACACTGAGTTACTTGCGTCCGTCATTTATGGCCTTGAAGATGTCATACCTTGGAGTCCACAAACAACAAAGAATGAAGTGTCCCAGTGCACCCACAACAACAGACCATCTGTTACCTAGTGTTGACCGGTCACAGAATGGGAACAATAACATTATGGCTGAAGCAGCCTATGTCCTTAAAGGAGATAAACAGACGTCAGGGTTGGTCCTGTACGTCATATCTAGGAGTCTAGGTCAATAATTTCCCTAACAGGTATGAAAAAGTTTGATAAACACTGGGTTGACAGCTCAGATCTGTTGTATGAAGCGATGCCGGTAGCGGAGGTAAGGCACACACACCAAGTGTTGAGGAAATGGTTAATACAGCGAAAATCAAAGCTGACGATCTCTTGGTTTGATATGTTTTCTCCCCCAGACAACATGGACATAAGAACATTTCAAAGAAGAGGAAAGTAAGTCTTCAGCTGGTAGCAGTTAATCAGTTAACAGTGATGGCGGCGGCAAGAGTGTCTCACTTCTTGAGAGGAGTTTCGTCTTTATGTCATGATGATAGAGAGATACAAATAGTGAATAGTTTAGATGAGAAAAGGCATCGAAAGTTTACTAGTATTTATCATGTAAACAGGGAACATGAATAACCCGATGTCTCTGTGCTCATGTAAATACCATGATGTCCATGTAGAGACGCAGTCAGTGTGTTTTACTGGAGCCTCAGTTCGATAAGAGATTATTTTCTCAAAATGGTAATGTGCATTATGTTTTAATTATACTTCTTATCATTCAGAAGCTTTTTGTGTGTGTTTATGTTTTACTGAGTGCTTATAGGCAATTTCCTTCCCAGTATTCAGTTAACTGTTTATTTTCTGTGCACATTACATAGACTAGCTAATATTCTACCTACTGCTTGGGACTTTGAGTCTTCAAAATGTCCAATGTCACAGACTGGGACTTACTTTCTAAAGTAAGTCAGTTGTATTTACATTCAGTATGACTTGTTATGATTCAATGTGAAAGAGTATACTGCTCAATAAATAATGATCACTTCACCACCTCTCTTGACATCTAGGCGCTTGAGAGTGAGTCAGAGGCAGAATACAGGGACAGTGGAGAGAGGTCCATTGCTGAGGTGAGTGATGAAAGGGAAATGACAGTTTAGAGTAAATTGTGATGTGGACTCTCATCCCAGAGTGTTAAGGAAATCAGTGGGGATATTGAACAGGAAGCATTTCAGTCAAGGGGCATCATGTGACCAATATAGACAGAAGAGCAACATTTATTTGAACATTTAAGTCGATACCATTCCTAGGTGAACTTAACATCTGTATGGAGTCAGATCAGTCTCAATGTTAATAAATGCTCACAGAAGGATTCACAAATGTATTTTGCGATTTATATATAAATGACTCTCCACAACAATATCTCTCAATGCACTCACAAATATTTATTGTTGTATATAAATGTACAAAACGTGGGCATTTAAACTGCTTTTTATTAATTCAAAGACGGCTCTGAATCAATAATCAAATATGTTTCCTTTCTTTACTACTGGATGAAATTACAAAATGTACCCATCATTTTCCTCATGCTAGTATAGCCACATAAAAGTATCAAACCACCTCGTGGTGGGGGATCCCCAAACCCCCCGTTAAAAATGTCCCCCCTACATTCAGGATGCTTCCTACGCCCATGGTTATAGGTACCAAACAACATAATATTAAAAACGTATATATGCCGAGGGCAGTTGCCGGATATCTAGTTTGTAATGCGGCCTTGAATTAAGTTTTTCTTATTCTTTAGAAAGAGGACATTTACATACATTTTTATCTTTTAATTATTAGAATTTACTTTCTTACAAGACACAACATCCTTAGTTATTAATGTCATTAAGTGACTGGTTGGGCCTTTTAAGAAATCTTCATCTTGAAGTAAAGGCCTAACGTTTGCACTGCATATTCATTTTGTTTATTTTTTCAATATCCCTGCTACCATAACTGTTATGCCTGGTTGCCAATCTGCCTGTAACATTAGATTAAAGGTGGGGTAGGTAAGTTTCAGAAACCGGCTAGAGTGCACTAACATTTGAAAGTACACAGCCGAAAAGAATCCGCCCCTTCCTTCAGACTTCCTTACAGAGCACCTCCTCCAACACACATGAACGCGCAATGCACGCCCAATTACGGCAATGAGGGCACGAGATACATTTGTGCGTGCACGAGATGGAAGGGTGACAGACAGGGCGGCAATCCAATCCGTTTAGCCGGGCCGGCTAAACGGATTGGTCGTGCTTTTTACAGTATTACAGCTTCCACAGATGATTTTTTTTAATGGATTTTTTGTCAAAGCACTTAAGATATTCATTGCTATTGGGATGTTAAGAGCATTCCATGGAATATAACAAAAAGTGTATCTCAAGCCGGTTTCTGAAACTTACCTACCCCACCTTTAATGAATGTCTGTCTGGAAACATTGAACATTAAGTTGGTCATGTCCCCAAAATGTTAGCTTTTAATATAGAACAGGGTCAATTTAAGATTATATTTATCATAAATGTTATTTGTATAGAGCCAAATTAAAAAGGACTTTACTAAATTAACATATACCTAGTACTCATGTGCAGTGTTGGGTGTAACACGTTACAAAAGTAACGGAGTTACAGTAATATATAACTTTTTGCTGTAACGAAGTAATGTAACGCATTAGGGGAGAGTGGGGTAAGTTGAGCCATTTTTTAGTTATGCTGTCCTCTAAGCAAGGAGAAATGACACGTAGTAAAAATGAAAACACACACACCTATAATTCAGGATGTCTCCTATCAATGGCAATGATAATAATTCATATTTGATCAAGGGCAGTGAAAATATGACTTTGTTTGTATTGTGGCTCAACTTGCCCCAGTGTAGGGGTAAGTTGATCCAGGTCAGGGGAGAAGCCCCTCACTGCAGTGCGCAGTACCTCAAGCCCCTCCTTCTCAACCTTTGAGGCACGTGACTAACGGCGCCTCCTTCTCAACCTAGGCCCCTCCTTCTCAACCTAAGCCCCTCCTGGCACGTGACTAACGGCCCTCCTTCTCAACCTTTGAGGCACGTGACATCCTGTTTCCGGGGTAGCAGTTCTGTCACGATGGAGGTAAGTATCCCTGAATAAATTAACTATTTGTTTTTGCTGCGGTTTAAAATGTGTTGATTGAAAGTAAAACTACATTTGTGTTACTTCAAAATAGTAGGATTGCTGTATAAGCAAAGTCCTGAAAACTTTAGGAAAGTCTTTATATTATTTTAAGTCTCACTTATTTGCTGTCGTCTCCAGGGGCGTTGCCTGGACCTGGAAACATTCGGGGCTTAGCCCACAGTGGCGGCGCTACAGTCGAATTTTCTACTGCAAGACTCCCCACACGCACATACACAATTGCGCCATCTGGTGTCACAAACGTGTGTCTGCATTAGCTTTGTTACAGCAATGGATTGTGGGAGATTCTCATAGCACGTGAGGATTTCTTGAGGGTAACGGTGTGTCCACACAGCAGCTTTGACCAAATCTTGAAAATCCTGGAGCTGGGCGTGTCTGACAGCTTGGGGATTTCGCGACCAACAACCAATCACATGAATATCACATGAATATCCCGCCCCCGACATACAAAGCAAAAAAACCCGGTTCTTCTACACTATTGTCAAATAGGAAGGGCTATGATGAACATTTATTTTTTTAACATTTTGAACATTTATGAGATTAATGTTTATGGTGCTATTTTATGCTACATTCCATGCTGGCTAATGATACTGTCTATGCTTGCTAGCAACGAAGTAAACTAGCAACGAAGTAAACTGGATATAAAATCCCCAAACAAGCGAAAACCTACCAGTTTCACCCACTGTCTATGCCACCTCCCTCCATGCCTGGTTCCTCCGGTTTGTATCCCGGTAAGTAAATAGGGACTGGTCATAAAGAACCGGGTGATTTGCTACCGCAATAACTAACTTCTCCTCCATTTTTGTGGAATATAGAAATGAACTGCGGGTCTGGTTCTCCCAGCTTGCACGCGGTTTGATTGGCTAGCGCTTGAACTGTCAGATTTGCATAAACGGATCTGATTGGCTGTCGCTTCCAGCTCAGCCTCAAAAGTTGAACATTGTTCAACTTTGGAATCCTGAACATCCTGAAAATCCTGGAAATCTTCGCCTCGCCCCCCCACAATGCAGTTCGGCGACAAGCGAGGGAAAGTGACGTCATCCCCATTCAAAGTCAATGGGCGGAGACGCGCTGGAAGCGGTGGACAAATCGCCAAAAGCTGCTGTGTGTACGGGCCGTAAGGTGCCTGTATTATCTCGGTGGACAAAATGTATGTTTTTATTTTATAAGGACAATAACGTACTGTTGTGTTTGTTTAGTTTAATGTTAATTGTTTAATGCTCACAGTCACAGCAACATGTTTTTGTGTGATTGGTTTTATATGATTTATCAACGTGATCATCAATAGCTAATCTGAGCACCAGAACCCAGCTCACGTGTCCTTTTATGCTGTCCATTGAAATGCAGGAAAGTAATCACCAGCTCTGAGTGATCTGTTGCCGAGGGAACACTACACCGGAGTTACATAAGCAGAGATAAAGTGCTATTTTGAGGGAACTCACCTCCTCTGGGGTCCCCCAGGAAGAATTTTTTTAAATGTTGAAGTTAAAAGCATCAATCTTGTGCACTTTGAGAGCAACATTAAGAGATATGGATACATCTCTCAACACCCATATGTCAACAAAAATCAAAGAATCAGAATCAGAAACGGGTTTATTATTTAAAAACACTTTATTTTCCAATTAAATCATAAACTATGTCAAATTATTAGAAGTTGTTAGTAATCAGATTAAACAGAAAAAAGGGATGGAAGGAGGAAATAATAATCCCTCATCACTTGCTGTTTGCGGTTGAAATTATCTCTTTTGCTGGCCAAACATGCTGGATGGAAAGCAGTGATGTCTCACTTGCCTTGGCCCTCTATCTGCTGTCCCTAAATCAGTCATGTTACCCATTGACTCTTGTCTGTTCTGGTGTTCCTGTTCATTGTTGTCTCCATTGTCGTTCTTGTCTGTTGTTTCTCCTTCTTGTGTGTCCCTTTCTCCTGTTCTCCTTTCTTCATCCTCTACTCTGTTTGGCTCATCTGTGATGACTGTGTAGGTAACACAAACAAGTATGTAAGTCAATCAGTTTCCAGCTCTGTCAAATAAATGAATTTCAAGATACACAAATTTGTCTTCATTAAAATGAGTGTCACCACACTGTCACAAAATGTAATACTAACCAATTGAAAATAGTTAAATGTACATCTCTTGTAGATATCACTGTTAGAGTAGTTATCTGCCAATAGGACATAATCATTCCTATACAAATGCAGTTTGAGTAATTCACTTAATATATTCACTTCATACTTTAATATAGTCATTTTCACTTAATACTTTAATATAGTCATCTTTCTGCATTCAAAACTAAGGAAAGCTGTACAATTTGACATGATAATGAGGAAAAAAGGCCTCCGACAATGCAGATCATTTTGTGATCATATCAATTTTAAGATGGGGGTCAAGGCTTAATATTTGGGAGCATAGTGTCCCTTGCCCCCTTTCAGGAGCCCCACTGGATTAGCTTTGATCTGAAAGCTTGTTAGCTGGCTGTCCATCTCATAATGTACACATAGAAACTAGCTGTCAATAGGAATATCAATCAGAAGAATTATAATTTCATGCAAAAATCTGTCACAAAAAGAGGTTGCACATTTAAATTCAGGTGTTGTTATGGCAACGTCAGTGGCCAAACAGCCACATTTACTGCTGCAAATACGTTCAAACATGCTGTTGACACGTAAAGCAGTGGCAACTATGCCACCATTTCAGCTGACTTTTCCTCAGAAATACCGTCACATAACATCCATATATTTCAGTGCTAGGTTGATGCTTAGCTAAGCTAACTATGAAACACTTTAACTGACAGGACTCCGGATCAACTGTGTACTGTAAGGTAGCTTCTAGCTTCATGTCGAACACTGACAGTAAGTCAACATTTCCCAGAGAGCTTTCTTTGAAATCACCAGGTAACGCTAAAAAACACAACATTTAGATTTTATGACAAAGTGTTTATTTAATATCTGGCTAGCTATAGCTACTTGCTAACGGTTTAGCTTACCCCCGCGATTCAAAGTAACGTCAACGTAGCTATAATGTATGCTTTGCTTACATGTTGACATAACTTGTAAGTTTACTGACATTTACATACCTTGTTCACCTGGCTCAGGTGGTGGCTCTGGGGTTGTTGTGTGAGCCACCACTTGAGAATTGCCGTATTTTTTATTTAAAAAATGTCTAATGTCCATCTTCAGAAACTCCGCGCCCGCGGCTGAAAGTTTAAAGTTTAAACACTGTCACAGAGGAGAGGTCAGCCAATAAAACACGTTTATTTCCATGCAACTCTCGGATTGGTCTGGTGGTTGCCTCTGTTGCATTCACTGAACACGGGAAATTACAATTCTGCCATCCTCTAGGTAAAGTACGGTTAATGTATTATATTATTGAGGGAGAATTTGTCCGGGGCTAAAGAAAAAACATCCGGGGCTAAAGCCCCGGATGCCTACCCCAGGCGACGCCCATGGTCGTCTCCATACTTGCCAACCCTCCCGATTTTCGCGGGAGACTCCCGATGTCATTACCCTCTCCCGGTTTCCTCCCATGGTCATATTTCTCCCGATTTCTGACAAAATCAGATTTACTCAGGACTGTTTAATACAGCTACACCATTGTTTGGTTTCCATGGTAGCACGTCACTTTAGCAGCACGTGCAACTCAAAGTCTTGAAATGCTCCCGTTTTCTGAGGTCTCAAGGTTGGCAAGTATGGTCGTATCCCTGAATAAATTAACTATTTGTTTTTGCTGCGGTTTAAAATGTGTTGATTTTAAGTAAAACTACATTTGTGTTGCTTCAAAATAGTAGGATTGCTGTATAAGCAAAGTCCTGAAAACTTTAGGAAAGTCTTTATATTATTTTTGCACTACTTGAGAACTAATAACTATACTATGTAATAGTAGGATTGCTGTATAAGCAAAGTCCTGAACTATGCATAAACTATATTTCAATTCGATTTTTAAAAATAAATGTATATGCAGCTTATTTTATTCCTGCCTATTGCCTAACCATTTTGTTTGTGTTTATTTTCTTTGACCAGAAACACATCACACACTTACACCATGATGGGAGCCCAAAAGTGTATATTTGTAATTCTGGCAGTTATCACTGCCCGTTCTGCCAATACCAGGGTCAGAGGCTTCAGGTGGAATACCATGCCAAAAGCCATTCTTCTGTGAGGCACAGAGGTATAATAAATTGCTCTTTTTAGTGCTGTCTGTATTTTCACATTATTTACAATGAGAGCTTAATGTCTTCAAGCTTATTGACTTTACTATTGTTTCTTGTTTTCAGAGTTCACAATTGTTAAGTGTGGCTTAAGCTGCAGAACAGCAAGCCATTTTCATTGTCTTTATTGCTCACAGACCATAATTAATAGGGGCCAGTTTTTACGGCATGTCTATTCACATGAGCCAAACTCTGTGACTGTAGGGCGACTTACAGCACCTGCCCAGCTCACCCCACCATCTCACCTGCTCACTGCAGCACCTGCCCAGCTCCCTCTACCATCTCACCTTCTCACTCCAGCACCTGCCCAGCTCACCCCACCATCTCACCTGCTCACTCCAGCACCTGCCTAGCTCACCCCACCATCTCACCTGCTCACTGCAGCACCTGCCCAGCTCCCTCTACCATCTCACCTGCTCACTCCAGCACCTGCCCAGCTCACCCCACCATCTCACCAGCTCACTCCAGCACCTGCCCAGCTCACCCCACCATCTCACCTGCTCACTGCAGCACCTGCCCAGCTCCCTCTACCATCTCACCTGCTCACTCCAGCACCTGCCCAGCTCACCCCACCATCTCACCAGCTCACTCCAGCACCTGCCCAGCTCACCCCACCATCTCACCTGCTCACTGCAGCACCTGCCCAGCTCTTAATTTTACAATTTACATTTGCATTCTTGAAACTATTTCTTACACTGTAACCTGACTATATCATTTTTAATTAATATTTTTAATGTTTGTCTTTCATTCACCAAGGTCTGAACAACAGAGGTCGCAAGACTGCAAGAGGCGACGGGAGGAAAAGGCAATGCAGGTAGAAGTTGTTGAATCACAAATGATAAAGTCTTGAACCAGTGTGAGTGTTAAACATGTAACCTGTCTTTGTCAAATATATTTCAGGATGAAGAGGTTCCACAAAAGAAGCAGGCCATAATTTGAATGCGTCATGAGTGAGCGCTGCTGGGGGGGAACTGTTACAATCTGTATTAGGTTCACTAATGCCTCAAAATGTAATAGTTGTCAGAATCTGTCTGTGTTTTATTTTGTCCTGTCCCTGTCTCTGTGTTCAATAAAATTGAAAGTCCTGAATTCAAAGTGTTTCTTAAGTAAAAGAGTATAAGTATTATCAGCTAAATGTACTCGAAGTATCAAAAGTAGAAGTACATGCGGAATGGCTCTGTTCACAGTATTATATTACCATTGATATTATCCTGTCAATTCTATCAATTTGTCAATACGATGGCACTTTTTTTAATATATTTTTTAAAATACTGGTTGGAAATAATGTGATATGATTTCATTTATATCACATGTTTTTCAGTAAAAAGTGAGTAAATATACAATATTGACTGAAATTAAAATCAAATTAAAATTAAAAAGTTAAAAAACAAATGAAGGCCCTTTCTTGAAGTCATAACTGAAATAATTGATGCAATTAACATGCAAATAGACATTAAAATATGCTTTGAAGGCTGTTAATGTGTTTAATTTGAGTTTTACATTTTTAAATGCCGTTGCCATGGCGACAGATCACTCGCCATCATCATTGGTATCATTATATTAATATGTTAAAATAGTTAATACTCTGACGCTATGATTAACAGAACAGAACTGTGAAGCTCGTCACGTGCCTCAAAGGTTGAGAAGGAGGGGCCGTTAGTCACGTGCCTCAAAGGTTGAGAAGGAGGGGCCGTTAGTCACGTGCCAGGAGGGGCTTAGGTTGAGAAGGAGGGGCCTAGGTTGAGAAGGAGGCGCCGTTAGTCACGTGCCTCAAAGGTTGAGAAGGAGGGGCTTGAGGTACTGCGCACTGCAGTGAGGGGCACTACGGTCAGGGGGTAAATTGAACCACGGTTCAAACCTGGGCATACCTGTTCAAACCTGGGCATACCTACAACAAATCTTAAAGGTAACTATAAACAATAAATAACAAACCAAATGCAAGCTTAGTTTTTCAAATATTTTTAATATAAATTTCGATTGAATGGATTGATTTTTTTTAACATGTTAAAAGGAAAAGTAATCATACAAATGGTGATACAATTTCATACATCGTACCAATCAAACACAGGGTAATTTCAACTTTAAATGTAGCCTACAATGAGCTCTTATTATCAACTTGGCCTACTTTCATTAATTTCTCCATTGAAAAACTGGCTCAACTTACCCCAAGGCCCATGGTTTACTTTACCCCATAGCCACCATTTTAGATAAAATAAGCTAAAGAGTCATCTTTAGCTTAATGATTTTAAATGAACATGGTTTAATACGCTGCCAACACATCAACATATACAATATATGGAAACTTTTTTTTTGACATGACAGCCGATATAGCTGACATCTAGAAAATGTACTTTGACTAGCAAAAAACGTTTTTTTGTAAAAATGTTTACTTACCAGACCACAATGAGAATCTCTCTTTCACAGGCAATGAGAAATGAGTGGAGCTTGCATAATTTCTGGTCACGTGATTACAACTATAAGGCGTTGCCTGGTTACAGGGGGTGGTTCATCTTACCCACTGGCTCAATTTACCCCCTTCTCCCCTACTAATGAAATGTGGGTAATATATTACCCGTTACAATGCTCAGTAACGCAGTTACAACACATTTTAACCCGAAATTAAATGGTGTTTTGTTTTTTAAGAATGTACTAACATAGCGAGACATTCCGACACCCGAGACAAATTGTGCGGGTAGATTAGTAAACCTGGGGCCTCATTTATAAAGGGATATACGCTCAAAAAATGGCGTACGCCAGTTTCTACGCAATGTTTGCGATTTATAAAATACTAACTTGACGGGAAAACGTGCGGTCCTCCATGCAAACTCTAACCCAGTGGTTCCCAAACGGTGTGCCGCGGCACACTGGTGTGCCGTGAGGCAAGTCCGGGTGTGCCGTGGGATTTTGTGACAACCATACATTATTATTGCAATATACAACTACACAAAAATAATAATTTTTTTATTTACTATATCAGTACTTTGTAGGTTTATATGTACGTAATCTGCGCGACTTGCCCGTCCACATCTCCACGTGCAGTGCTGCATAAACATGGCTGAGTCAGCGATAACTTTCTAGGGGTGGAGGTATGCCCATTATTTTGAGTTCGTCCGAAGAATAGACAGGAATGTGACGGTGAGGTGCAAACTGTGTCCAGGCCAGAAGCTGTTATCCACTGCTGTAAACACCACGTCAAACCTCAACAAACACCTGCAAAGAACACATGCTTTTTTGTTTATATCACGTAGTCTGTTCTTCTTCTCTGTCTTCCGGTTGTTGCCTGTTTTGAATGACAAATAAACACTACCGCCGCCTGCTGGTAAGGAAAGTTATTGCCACTCACGCATGCGCAGTTCGTACGTGCTCGGCGAGTAAAGTAACGAGTTACTTTATGTAGTTAGTAACGAAGTAGTGTAATATATTACTTTTTTTAAAGTAATATGTAATATATTACATTTGTTTAGTAACGACCCCATCTCTGGAGTTGGCGTTCTGTACTCTAATTTACATGAAGAACAACAGGAGGCCACGGCTCTCTGTTGAACAGGACTTGCGAGTGGCCCTCTCCTCAGTGCCACCAAGGATTAAAAAAATCTGCGCGCCCCGACAGGCACATGTATCTCACTAATTTGTAAGTCGGCAAAATATTTACAATAGCACATGTTTCAATGCTGATTGCTGAAATGTTACATTTATAATTTGTAGTTCAGGACCATGGACAATGCAGCTTCCTTGCATTGACAGTTCTCTGTGCTGAATTTCTGCTGAGTTTCCTTTGCCTCATTTTTAATGTTGTGACCTGTCTGGTTTAAATGAGTGTGTTGCTGCTCTGATGAAGCCTAATTTGATAAAGTTTCAAATTAATTTCTGAAATATTTCGTTAATAAATATTTCATGAGTAATATAGTTGTCTTTGTCACATTTTATTTGGCATTAGTAAATAATTATGCACATTTACAGATATTTTACATGATATGAGTGATAACACGTGTTATAAGGGCTATTTTGCACAATAGGTGTGCCTTGAGATTTTTACTTGTCCTTTGGTGTGCCTTGGGCACAAAAAGTTTGGGAACCACTGCTCTAATCCATGCGTACGCACTAAGCACAAAAACGGGAGAGACGAGAAACTGCGACACCGTTGGCAGAAGGAAGAATGGAGAGAAATATGTGGAAATAATACCATAAACAAAATGTTACCTCTCATTTATCATATGAAGAATTCATTTTCAAACATTGATTAAAGCCAATCTTAAAATGATTAAACAAACGCCTGTTTGAGACTCCTCAGTGCACACAAAAACATAACTTGGAGAAATAAATAAATACGGATATGTAGTGCCGTGAAAAGAGAGTCGGAGGCGGTGTATTAAGAATGGAGTTCCAATCTTTATTATCCATTACTATCAGAGAGGTTAACACATGCACTGCTCTGCCTGATGAGCTAGCAGGAATGGCAGCTAAAGCTACAGGTGTTCCCCACTAAAGGGTCCGTGTGGCAACACAATAAGCAAGGTGAATTATGTCCAATAATGTGTCACCACACAAGCCCCCCCAGAATTCACACATAAACAAAATCAGCATGGCGGGGAGGAACGACACGCCGACCCCCACGACTCCTGAGCACGGGAGTTGGAAAAGTGACTTCCGCCTGTGCGGCCCCCGGAAGGGGAGGGACCGGAACAACAGGTCTTAAATCCGTGACAGGGGACGAGGCCGGCCCCGTCGCAGAGGTTGAGCCAGCACCACAGGCTGGTCCAAGTCCAGGTGAGCAGCCTTCACCCCGTCCACCGAGACGTGCTCGGCCTTGCCACTCAGGTCGACCACCAGGTGCTTGTCCCCGTGCTCCAAGACCCGGAAAAGCCCATCATAAGGGGGCTGCAGGGGGCCTCTGTGCGCATCGTGCCGGATGAACACGTGCTCCGCCGAGCGGAGCTCTGCGGGAACCTGGGACACCTGAGTACCGTGCTGAGTAGTAGGGATCGGAGCAAAGGCCTCAGCGGCGTCCTTCAGGAAAGCCCGCTGGGCCGACGCCGACCAGGGAGCCGATGCGTTAGGGAGGAAATCCCCTGGAACTCTCAACGGCTGCCCGTAGACCATCTCAGCCATAGAGCACTGCAGGTCTTCTTTAGGCACAGTCCTCAGGCCCAGCATCACCCAGGGCTGCTTGTCGACCCAATTCCCGTCCTTAAGGCTGGCTTTGAGGGCCGCCTTCATGGAGCGATGGAAGCGCTCGCAGAGGCCGTTAGCCTGAGGGTGGTAAGCGGTAGTCCTGTGCAGCTTAACCCCCAAACTGCCTGCCACGGCGTTCCAGAGTTCGGACGTGAACTGAGAGCCCCTGTCTGAGGAAATGTCCGACGGGGTGCCAAAACGACACACCCACGTTGCAATGAAGGCCCGGGCAACGTCTGCGGCCGACGTCGAAACGAGCGGGACCGCCTCCGGCCAACGGGTCGTCCTGTCCACCATGGTGAGGAGGTAGGAAAAGCCCTGAGAGGAGGGCAATGGACCAACCAGGTCGATGTTGACGTGGTCAAACCTCCTCTCAGGCACCAGGAAACGCTCCAAAGGGGCCTTCGTGTGGCGGTGCACCTTAGCACGCTGACAAGCCGCGCACTCACCAGCCCAAGTCCTCACGTCCTTTTTCAGCCCATGCCAGACGAACTTCGCGGCCACCAAGCGCACCGAAGGCTTAACGCCGGGGTGTGACAGTCCGTGCACTGCCTCGAACACAGAGCGCCTCCAGCTGGCGGGAACGACTGGCCGCGACAGGCCTGTGGAGACGTCACACAGGAGGGTAACGCCCGCGTCGCCGAACACCACGTCCTCCAAGCGCAGCCCCGCGCCCTCCACCTTCAGAGCCTGGACGCCGGGGTCTGTGACCTGGTCCGCCGCCATGCGGGTATAGTCCAGGCCCAACTGGACTGCTCCGATGACGACTCTGGAGAGGCAATCTGCAACCAGGTTCGACTTGCCAGCCACGTGTTTAATGTCTGTGGTGAACTCAGAGATGTAGGAAAGCTGCCGCTGCTGACGTGCCGACCAAGGCTCCGCCACTTTAGACATGGCGAAAGTGAGTGGCTTGTGGTCGACAAACGCCGTAAACTCCCGGCCTTCCAGCATGAAACGGAAGTGCCGCACGGCCAAATAAAGACCCAGGAGCTCACGGTCAAAAGCGCTGTACCTGCGTTCTCTGGGCGTCAGCTGGCGGCTGAAAAAGGCGAGCGGCTGCCAAGCGCCCTCCACCCACTGCTCGTGCACCGCGCCGACCGACGCGTCCGTGATGATGGAGATGGGAGCCGTAGATGATGGGTGTGCCAGCAAAGCCGCCTGAGCCAACGCGGTCTTGACCTCAGCAAAAGCGACGTCCGCCTCTGCCGTCCAGTCGATCGCCTGGACGGGGGTCTTTCCCTTCAATGCTTCATACAGCGGCCGCATGATGTGTGTGGCCCGGGCGATGAAACGGTGGTAGGAGGTCACCATCCCCAGAAACTCACGGAGCGACCGGGCTGTGAGCGGGCGAGGAAAAGCCACAACAGCCTTCACCTTCGCCGGCAGAGGTGCCGCACCGCCCTTGGTGACGCAGTGCCCCAGAAAATCAATGTCAGACACCCCGAACTGGCACTTTGCAGGATTGATGATTAATCCGTGTTCGTTGAGCCGCGTGAAAAGGGCTCGGAGGTGGGACAGGTGCTCCTGCACTGAAGCGCTGGTGACGAGTATGTCGTCGAGGTAGACAAACACAAACGGCAGGTCCCGCAGCACCGAATCCATCAGGCGCTGGAACGTCTGAGCAGCATTCTTGAGTCCAAAAGGCATCCGCAGGAACTCAAAAAGTCCAAAAGGCGTTATCACTGCTGTCTTGGGAATGTCCAGAGGGTGCATGGGCACCTGGTGGTATCCACGCACCAGGTCCACCTTGGAAAACACCCCCGTACCGGCCAGATGCACCGAAAAGTCCTGAATGTGCGGCACCGGATAGCGGTCAGGCGTAGTGGCGTCGTTGAGTCGGCGGTAATCCCCGCACGGGCGGAACCCGCCGTTCGGTTTGGGGATGACGTGCAGGGGAGAAGCCCAAGGACTGTCGGAGCGGCGGACAATGCCCAGGCGCTCCATGGTTGCGAACTCCGCCCTCGCTACAGCCAGCTTAGAAGGGTTCAACCGCCGGGCCCTGGCGTAGACAGGAGGCCCCTCTGTAGTGACGTGGTGCTCCACACCATGCTTAGTGGTAAGCGCAGAGAAGGTGGGCAGCGACAGGTCTGGAAACTCGGTCAACAGTCTGAGAAACGTGTCTGCCCCCGACAGCGAGCCCGACAGCCTGCGCTGCCAAGTGTGCACACGAGGGAAGAAAAAGTTAAGGCATCAACCAAACGCCTATTCTTAACGTCCACTAAGAGTCCATGAGCACACAAAAAATCCGCTCCGAGGAGGGGAAAAGAAATGTCCGCTGTCACAAAATCCCAGCTGAAACACTGTCCTCCGATGCACAAACACATAGGCCTCACGCCGTACGTGCGAATGGGACCACCGTTAGCCGCCGTCAATCGCGGTCCGTGCCCCCTCCGGGAAACGTCTTCACTCGACGCTGGAACTACGCTCCGTTGAGCGCCTGTGTCACACAGAAACAGGCTCCCCGAAACGCTGTCGCTGACGAAGAGGAGCCTGCACGTGCCGCCGACGCTCAGGGTCACTACTGAGCGCCGGCCCCTCCGTTTCCCGGGGGTTTGTAGCTGCACGGGGCGATGCATTTCTTCGCCATTGTCCCGAAACGTGCGTGGTAAAAGCACTCTCCGGTGTCTCCACGCCGGCTCGATACAGCCGTGTCCTGCCTCCGCCACGCTTTCTTGACTGCAGATGGGCCGCTGAGCGTCGCGGCTAACGTCTCTGCACCGGGCTGATATGTAGCCAGGAAAAAACGATCTGCTTCCTCAGCCAAGGCACGGGGCTCCGTGACAGGCGTGTTGGCCAGCGCCGTCTGGACCCGGGGAGGCAAGTGACGCAGGAAAATCTCTGTGAATAATATCCGGGGATCTTCCCCCCTAGCAGATTTAGCATTTTCTCCATTAGCTGAGATGGCTTGCTGTCTCCTAGGCCTTGAATGTCAAGTATCTGGCGGGCCCTCTCCTTAGCAGATAAGCTAAATGTCTTAAGGAGAAGGGCCTTAATCGCCTCATATTTGCCATGGTGTGGGGGGGTCTGTGATAAATCCCACCAACCTGGACGACGTGGAGCTCCCCAGCGCTGCTACCACATGGTAGTATTTCAGGTCCCCGTCACGGACCTGTCGGCAGGCGAAATGTGCCTCCACGTGTGCGAACCATGCCTCCGCGGCGTGCTCCCAGAATTCCGGCAGCTTTATGAAAACATCGCGCTCAGCCATGTTCGTTAATTTTCCGGAAACTTTCTCGGAAAAGTCAGGGTCACCAGTGTAGTGCCGTGAAAAGAGAGTCGGAGGCGGTGTATTAAGAAGGGAGTTCCAATCTTTATTATCCATTACTATCAGAGAGGTTAACACATGCACTGCTCTGCCTGATGAGCTAGCAGGAATGGCAGCTAAAGCTACAGGTGTTCCCCACTAAAGGGTCCGTGTGGCAACACAATAAGCAAGGTGAATTATGTCCAATAACGTGTCACCACAGATATGTTATTTAAAAACACTTCGAATATGTTGTGTTAATGTTATGAAATGTTTTGCATTTCTATAGGTTGTACGAGCATGGTTTTAATCATGTTTATTATGCCGTTTGCTA